>NW_015506088.1:56634-80272 GCF_001515645.1 Sinocyclocheilus grahami | reverse complement strand
AGGGCGACCGCTGAGAATTACTTCTTATGAGTTTCCCCCCCCCCCCCCCCCCACAGGTTTAATCTTGAGAAAAAAAGGGCCTTTGCATAACACTATTCCCAAAATACTTGGATGGATTAACAATTGCTTGTACTTGCAAATGCAAAATAATATTTTAAAAAGTACAGTTTTACATGAAAGACAAAGAAAAGGTCAATAGCATAAAGGCAGTGCTCTTTTGACCCACATCTTCTGTTCCTCTGAATGTCTTTGTATGAATGCCAAAGTAAGTTTTTAAAATAATAAATCCTTTTACTTTCAAAAGCACAACAATGTGTGAAAGCTGTTTGCTGTGCTTCCACATAGCAACAAACAGATACTTAGCTTAAAAATGTATTGGGATATGTATCTATTATTAAACATATTACGGATCACATTGATATATTTGAATCATAATTTTTCAGTCATTCACCCCAAGCCCCCCCCCCCCATTTTTTTCTGAAATTTATGAAAACTGATTTACAACCTTTAGTCATAAAAATACACACAGTGTGTGAGGGAGTGATAACCGTTACTCTAATTCCACTTCTCATCTGTGTAGGTGTTCAATCTTCTTTTCACATATGTCCAACATTTCTCCTAATATGCAACGAAGGTCCAACTTTTTTGTGAAAATGAGTTTAATTAGCATTTTAAGTGCCTATGCCTAATTAATTCATTAAATATACCACAGTGATTAGAAGTCAATCACATTCAATAGAGCATTTCTGTCAACCGCTCAAGTTTTCTTGAATTAAATTATATTAGTGAAACGCTTATGAACCAGCAAATGAGCAAGCTAGGTAAATCAAGAGACTTTGTTCTTATAAGGCTTTATTAACTTTTGTTATTACATAATTAACCAAGTTAAGGGGCATTCATTAATCAGGGGAATCACTATCAGATACTTTTTTTTAATATAAAAAATTAAAGACAGCCAATAAGAAGCAACTCGACGTCAGAGTAGTCTGTCTGTCTATCTGTCTGTCTATCTATCTCATCATTTTGGTTAGCTTTTACATCATGGCATGAAAATGTCCTCTTTCAGTTTACTCTTTATTATCGTGATGGAAAAATCTAATTTTTGGATAATTAAATTATATTAGTGAAACGCTTATGAACCAGCAAATGAGCAAGCTAGGTAAATCAAAAGACTTTGTTCTTATAAGGCTTTATTAACTTTTGTTATTACATAATTAACCAAGTTAAGGGGCATTCATTAATCAGGGGAATCACTATCAGATATTTTTTTTAATATAAAAAATTAAAGACAGCCAATAAGAAGCAACTCGACTTCAGAGTAGTCTGTCTGTCTATCTGTCTGTCTATCTATCTCATCATTTTGGTTAGCTTTTACATCATGGCAGCAACTGAACTGTAATCTATCTGAAAATGTCCTCTTTCAGTTTACTCTTTATTATCGTGATGGAAAAATCTAATTTTTGGACATAAATTACTTACTGCCTCCGCCGTGTGCTCTCCAACTCCACAGATAAAATGAAATGATTACCTCTTCCTGAAAGTGCTGTCACATGCATTTTTGTGTATGGTTGCCTAGAAACAAGGGGTGGCTCATCTTACCCTGTATCTCATTTTACCTCTGTCACCCACAATCATTAATAGATCTTCTGTGTATGTGTGTGTTGAAATATTATAATTAGTGTTGCACTGCATTTGCAAGTTTTGCACATTTGTGCTTTTACTTGGCTCAAGTTTCCAATTAGAAAAGCTTTTTTTAACCTATAGGTAAAGAGACCATGCAGTGTTGCACTTGCATTGTATCACCATTTCCATGCGTTTATAAATGGAATGCGAGTCGGACCAGTGGCGTTAGGCATTCAAGCAAAAGTTTAGAAAGAAGAGGGGTGGAAAATAATTAGGAATCCCATGGTTACAGATGTTTACAGCTAATGAAGAGTATCTTTCACAATTTGTCAGCGCTCTCATGACCTCTATCTGCTGACAAAATCAATACTGATGTGGTCAAACACTCTGTGGTGCTTGAATAGCTGCTCTCACCTCAATCTCTCCAAGTCATTATCTGTCTTTTGAGGGCATTTCTTTGTGATTGCCTTCTTAAACTACTACCATATTGTCATTGTCCATCTGAGGCTGTAATGGGGGTTGTTCCTTTTGGTTCTCAGTTCTCAAGGCAGTTTGCTGCAGTAGTAAGAGGAGACCTTATTTCAAGCAGTGCTCTTATGAAGCTGAACGTTTCCTTGTGTGCCACTTGAAAGCACTTTTGAAAGGAATATGGAGTTTGGATAAAATGTACAAAAAATGGATTTATTCTGCATGTTGCTATGAATGGGCTTCTAAAAATAACCATATAAACATTTTCTGTTCATTATTCCCCTCTGTGCTATTTAGTTGTGTGTAAGAGGCTGCAGTGTAAAGCTGAGATAAGCCCTAGATGTTGTAAGGATAGCCATCAAACCTATTTGATATGTCTCCTTTGATTAATGGTTCGTGATAAGTATCTCTTTTCAGGATGCAAAGGCTGAGGTGACAGGCCTGAATGCTAACTCTTGGGAGCAAAATAACATAAAACAAAACAGCTGTCTGCTCTTTGAAAAGCTCCTTTTAAAACACCTTTAAAATTAAGTACCGAGCAGGAATATTATATTTAACTCAAAAAAAATCCTTGAAATAAAATAAACGTTAAATGAAATAAAATATAAAAAAGTAAACTTACTTTATTTGAGCTAATTGCAAATACAACATTTCTCAATTTTGTTTAGTTCAACTTGATAATAACTAGCATTAAAACTGAAATAAAAAATAATTTAAACTGTATAGACATTAAAAAAATAATCTGACGAAACTGACAAAAACAATTAATTTACAAAAATTGAAACTAAAAATGGAAATGGAAAAAATATAAAAATAAAAACTAATTAAAAATATATGTATGTATGTAGCAAATATTATATAAAAAGGAAAGGATCTTTGTAACTTTAGTTCACTCTTTCATGAGTCCCTTATTATGTAATAAACTGATGCTTTTTTTTAAATCCAAAATGAAACTTTTGTTTGATAGCAGAATCAAGCTGAAAAAGCCTCAGCATGAAATAAATAATGGGATAAATTTGATATGCAGAAAATAAATCAATATCCATTTCCTTTTGTGTCTGATACATATAATTATTTCTTTCTTGTCTCTTTTTTTTCCTGAGTCTTCTATCACGTCCTTGAGGGAAGGCCTGTTTGAAATTGGCCTGTAATCATTTCAATCATATCAGTAAATTAATAAAATACAAGCAGCAATCTAGCTTCCTTTTAGCAAATATATTGAAATAACCCCACAGTGATAGAAAATGAAATAACATGTGGTGGATGATGTGAGAGACAGTTTTCATTTTGTACCAACTTGAAAGGGCGGTGGCGGGGAATTAATTCATGACTTCTGTGTCTTCAGGCTCTCTTATCAAATTCAGTTGGAATAAGGCCATTTCACACATATGCATGGAGAACTGAGAATTGTATGTAATTATTGCTTCGCACTGGAATACTTTACAGTGCTAAAGATAAATTAAATTATAAGCATTTCGCATATAACCATGGTAATTCCCTTGTCTGCTGAACAAGTAAAAAAAAAACGAATGTGCATTTTGGTTGCATTAGTGCAGATTACAAATGTTGACATGTTGCGTCTTTCTTTATTCTCAACAGAGAACTAATTTTAAAGAGCATCACACAAGATGCATTTGCTGTGACATGACGATATATATTAAAGGGGTCATATGATGTTGCTAAAAAGAACATTATGTTGTGTATTTTGTGTAATGCAATACAAAGTTTGTAACCATGGAAAGTTTCTAAGTATGTTTGTCTAATCATACACTACCTCATAGAGGGAACATGATGTTCTTGTGGATGTTTGATAGGTTAAAGGCATTTTTTAAAACTGTAAGTTTTATCAAAGTGAGATGTACTAACATCAGCTTTTGAAATGTCAGTCTACAATTATATACCCCTAAGCACGATTTGCTCCATATTAAGCAATCTTTGTCTTTGTAGCTGTTCTTCTTTTATGTCTGAGTCATATGCAGTGCTTTGTTCCACATGGTTAAAAATACAGGCCGTTCCATGTTTGATTGGGAGCTATATGCAAACTCTCTGAACTCAGCTCTGTAAGAAATGTCATTCGGCTCAAAACCCTTTGATGGAGCCATCACTGTCAACTTGCATTTTTACCTTGGTACTGTATCTTTTCAGCCATGTGTGATATTTGTGAAATGTGTGGCTTCCTGCATCCTCTGCCTTTATAAAGCTTGATTAAAGAGCAGCTGTCGAGAGCGATGATTTTTTGCACTGCCATGTATTCAGGTGGTGACAGCACAGCAGCATGAATGTGCTGGCTAAATTGGGCTAGATGGAGACAAATGGAATGATCTTTTTTTCCTCATTCTATCAATCTGCTGTCCATGTCTGTTTGGCTCATGGTGCATCTCTTCTGATTGCTGACCTGCTGTCTATTGAACATCATGTGCAAGGACCTTGTAGAGGGGGACAGCCACATGTCAAGGGCAAATGAACAGTAGGATAGGGGAGAGTGGGTTAAGTTGGGCCACACCATGTATCTAGGGAAGTGTGAACAGTATTATGTGACCATATATTTAGAATGAGCCTATTTAAATATATTATTGTCAGTGATTCATTTTAAGGAATAGTTCAGCCAAATATTAAAACACTGTCATTTACTGACCCTTATGTCAGTAACTTGTATGCATTTCTTTCTTCTGTGGAACACAGATGATATTTTGAGAAACTCAAATGTAACAAATTGATAAATAAAAATAAATATGATATATGCAATGAGTTTGCTTCCTTCTTTTCTGAGAAGACCCATAATATCAGGAAGGCAATTAGCACATCCCCAAGTTATGCAGAGGTCAGACAGATTCAAACGCAATATCAAAAAGAAGATACTATGTCTGCTTTTGAAGAAACTGATAGCAACATTTTGGAAGAAATAGTACAGCACCTTAAATCGTCAACCTGCTATCTTGACACACTTCCCACATATTTTTTTTCAAAATGGTGCTTAACTGTTTAGAAGCAGACTTTTCCAAACTCCCTGAAAACTGCAGTTGTTAAACCCCGTTTGAAAAAGAGCAATCTTGATAACACCATATTGAGCAAGTATAGACCAATATTAAATCTTCCTTTTATAGGCAAGTGTGACGAGTGGGGGCGGGGCCGAGAGCCGTCGGAACGGAGTAAGGCCGGTGGAGTAATTGATAATGAGCGACACCTGCACCACTCACCGGTCTCGAGTCCCACGGAGGAGCTCCGGAAGGATAAAAGGAGGAGTGACGACAGTGAAAGACGAGAGAGAGGACCATTTTATTTTATGTTTTGTGTGCGGCAGTCATCCGCGAGGGGCAACTGTTTTAAATTCATTTTAAACCTCTTAAATCAATTTTTAAATAATTGTAAAAGTTTTTAAATTCCTTGTTTTATTGTTGTGGTAATTTTTTTTATTATTTTCTTCTCTTTTATGTAAAGCACTTTGAATTACCATTGTGCATGAAATGTGCTATATAAATAAACTTGCCTTGCCTTGCCTAGTACAAATAAACACAATTATTTGTGAATACAAAGCATTTTAGTAACTATTCATTTACCAGGATTTTATTTTATATTTTTTATATATTTTTTGGTAGCTCTGCATGCTTGCCTGGTCATTTAAATGAGGGGATGCAGAAAGGACACCTCTCTCTCTACTCAGTCTGTCTCCCTCATACATAAAGCCTCAATTTCCAGCTGTAATTTTTTTCATTGCACTGGAATTGTAAGGAAGAGGGGGGACTTTTCACTCCTCTCCCTGATGAGTTCATACATTTGAAGTGAGGCTTTGTCAGTTGAGAATTAGCACACTGCACATGCACTCTCTTAATGTTCTAGGAGGCAGGCTTCACATCAGAGTCTTTCAGAGCGAGGGTGAAATAGAAACTTTACACCCACAGCTCTCTCAGTGTGTGTGTGAGAAGGAGAAAAAGAGATGATGTCAGTAGAAACATATTAGACGATCTTCTATTATGTCTCAGTTTGTGCAGAAAATTGGATTGTATGGTAGAGTGTGGTTGTGGATTGTTTAAAATTAATAACTTCTTTCGGAGCTCTTTCTATCACATATAACCTTCCAACAAGTTACCCATTATGACGTCCTTTATAATCTGCTAAACCTGCAAACATTGCAGTGGATCTCATTTGTAAGCAACTAAATCCTTTTTTATGGTCTTTTCCTTGTCATTTATCTGCTTTTGAGCATAGGGACACATCAAACCTTTAAGTACACTTGGCTCTGAAGACCTACTGATTGATAGTGACAGCGAGCAGGTGAAGGCTTTGTGAATCTGTTTGTTTAGTACAAGTTCACAGTCTGACTTTTTTCTTTTGATTCAATTCACATGGGTTCTGCGCTCGGGTAAACTGCCTCAGGGGTTTGATGAATGCAAGTATCCACTCGGCTTGAAGATCCCGACCAAAAGAGGGGTTGACAAAAAGCATGTTGTTGCCGCTCTCATAAATGCACAATTCAAAAGAGGACTTATACAAGCAATATAACGCATGGACTTAAAGCAAATGAAATGTAGCTCCTGATGTTGCTCTTCATTGGTTTTGGGCATTGAATATGACACTGTTTGGATTTAATTAGCTTTTAATGAGTCGTCTTAGGTGCCAGATTAGACGTCCAGCAAAACTGCTTTGGAAGTAAATTGGTTTTCGGTCTGCATAGAAACATTCCAAACTATTTTATGAAGATTAGGTTTGACATTAATGTAAGACAAATAGAAACTATTAAAAAAACAAAAAATCATCAAAGGTGGACAGAGAATCTAGCGATCCAATAACATCCTTAATATATACATTTAAATAGTGTATTTATCATATATTTATTATGGATCAAGTATTATTAAATCAAAGTCTCCTTGTTTACTGTCCCAAGATTTGTCTGTCTGTCTTTGTCTCTAGTTTGCTATCCAGAATTATTTTAGCATACTGCTAATGGATTATCTTGCCTAGCATACTGTATATGAGAAAGAATAACCATAAAGGCCATTTTTAATGTCTAGAAGAACATTATAATTCAATAACATGATTTTTAATGTAGCATTTTTGGAATTTTAGCTTATAATCTGTATACCAGCACCAAGGCACCATGAACCTTTGAATTATTTATTTTCTATTTAATCATTTGGACAAATATGTGTTGAAACATTTATTTAAGATACAGGGAGGCAACTTAAAGTTGTCCTAAACTTAAACTTTTACAAAAAAAATTTAAATTTCTGTTCCAGTTGCACTTAATGTTGACACATTTTCTACGTTAAATAAACATGATGCAAACTAGTAAAAAAAATGCTTTAATAATGTAAGCAATGTTCCAATTTATTGAAACCAAAATCTCAAATTAGTGTTTTTTTTTTTCCTTTTCATTGTTACATTAATTACAAATTTATAAGAACACAGTCACAAATTTCAGACTTCATTCATACTTGTGAACTGATGTTTGTTAGTTCTTTAATGGTCAGCTCATTTTTACATCAACATTTAAGTTCGGTAAGCAGTGGTCAGGCCCCTGATTCTGTGTGGAGCACTAAGGGTTAGGGTGATTGAAGTGTTCTTAGTGAAGCTCCAAAAAGCCATGGGGGGCTCAATAAGGGCTTACTTCCCTCTCAGACGTGGTAGCGCCACAGTGCATGCTAATAGCAATAATGTGACAAATGAAATGAATGAATGCATAAATAAGGGGGTAAGAGACAGATCCTTAGATGTGCGCAGTTAGACAGGTGTCACACTGAGCCATGTGTCTTTGTGAGCTGTCCTCATTAGCAGGCTTCTTTGTCTACTTTAAATGCGAGTGCTCTCAGAACGAAATGGATCCCACAGAAGGACCATGAGTGGTTCTTGCTAAATTTTTAGAAAGTTTCTTACCCTTAGGAAACTTGGCTCAGATAACAGTTCTGCAAGGGGATGCCAGGAGCACTCAGATAAGCTCCATTATGTATATATGAACATAAGGTTGGCTAATGTTTGAACTTTAAATCCCACTCACAGTAACACACTTGCTGTATAAATTATAGCCTAATATATCATTAGGTCTTTATTACTCTCTCAGGACCCTGCCTGCACTCATTCGGTGTGTAGACAGGGGTTCCGTGTGTAGTATTCATAAATGTAGTGTTACAACCCTCCTTTGGTTGTTAGGCGTCTAGGGACTAAGAAGGGGAACATTGGACCAGTTTTGACCAATACCAGCTTTACACTCGGTGTGTGAAGGAAAATTACTAAGACTAGAGACTAAATCAAGCGAACTTGCTTTATTATTGAAGACCGTGTCAGTTGTTTACACAAGACCAAAAGAGAATAAGCATGTACAGTATATAAAAATAAAGGAAATGTATAAAAGAATCCTAGACACACAGGCAGCTTTACAATATTCGAGAACTGGGGAGGTTAAAGGGAACCTGGATTGTGCCAAAAGAAAAAAAAGTAACAAAACCAAAAGGAATCTAGCTAACCCATTTTGGTCTAGTCCGAAGCTAAAATAAAGAAACATGTGAAAAGGAAAACGTCTTCAACGTCCGAGACGTCGTAACTCAACTACACTAACTAACCAAACCAAAAATACAGAAAATGGCACAAATCCCTAACCTAGTGTGTCTAACAACAAAATCAAACTACATGTGCACCATGTAAGTCACGTGACACAACTTACCTACCCCTTTACCTCCTTCCAGTTTTAACACATCTTTGAAACAGCTTTATAAGGCTCTCAAATGTCACAGATCAGGAGTTTCGGGCCAGCCAAGTAGGTAAGATATTTTACATGGCAATCAAAGCACATCACAAACTAAACCAAACAAACAAAAACACACAAAAAGAATATCACAGCCCAAGTTCACAAAGCCGGCTCTCGCGTACACTGGCATTTCCCTTATATAGCACAGGTGGACGTCAATCAGCGAGCGCGATGGAAGAACAAACCCCTCCCGTCATCAGACCCAATCAGCTCATCCCGAATGATTGACAAGTGAGGGATAGACAGAGAATGCGACAGGTGGAAAAACTCAAGCAAAAGAACACAAAAACAAGAAAATACTCAAACGACAAGTCAGCGTCACATAGGGACGTAACAGTAGGAAGACCCTGAGGTCATAAATATCCTATACAGCAGTTTAAGGGTATTCATATGTGCCCAGAATTATTTCTTAGAATTAATTTTGTGGCAAGTAACATTTTAGGCAGACTGTTGGCAGTTAGTTATTTTGTCTATTTTTGTTCTGCCAAACGAAGCCACAACGTAATTAACCGATGTGTGTCTTTGAGCAACAGTAGTTGAACAAATCAATGGAGTGAATGATTCAATGAAGACAGTTCTTTGTTTCACTCCTGAATGAATCAGCTTGCACGCCATGTATCCACAAATCTGTCTGAATTAATAAATTATGGAGTTAATGGAAACACTAATTAAAACGCTAGTAAACAACTCATCCACTTACACTGAACAAAATTATAAACACAACACTTTTGT
Source organism: Sinocyclocheilus grahami (assembly GCF_001515645.1). Lineage (NCBI taxonomy): Eukaryota > Metazoa > Chordata > Actinopteri > Cypriniformes > Cyprinidae > Sinocyclocheilus > Sinocyclocheilus grahami. The sequence continues at coordinate 70,710 of NW_015506088.1, read as the reverse complement.
TTTTGCCCCCATTTTTCATGAGCTGAACTCAAAGATCTAAGACTTTTTCTATGTACACAAAAGGCCTATTTCTCTCAAATATTGTTCACAAATCTGTCTAAATCTGTGTTAGTGAGCACTTCTCCTTTGCCGAGATAATCCATCCACCTCACAGGTGTAGCATATCAAGATGCTGATTAGACAGCATGATTATTGCACAGGTGTGCCTTAGGCTGGCCACAATAAAAGGCCACTCTAAAATGTGCAGTTTTACTGTATTGGATTTAGCATTCAGATTGCAAATTACACATTGTTCACTTCAATTAGAACTTTAAATCCCACTCACAGTAACACACTTGCTGTATAAATTATAGCCTAATATATCATTAGGTCTTTATTACTCTCTCAGGACCCTGCCTGCACTCATTCGGTGTGTAGACAGGGGTTCCGTGTGTAGTATTCATAAATGTAGTGTTACAACCCTCCTTTGGTTGTTAGGCGTCTAGGGACTAAGAAGGGGAACATTGGACCAGTTTTGACCAATACCAGCTTTACACTCGGTGTGTGAAGGAAAATTACTAAGACTAGAGACTAAATCAAGCGAACTTGCTTTATTATTGAAGACCGTGTCAGTTGTTTACACAAGACCAAAAGAGAATAAGCATGTACAGTATATAAAAATAAAGGAAATGTATAAAAGAATCCTAGACACACAGGCAGCTTTACAATATTCGAGAACTGGGGAGGTTAAAGGGAACCTGGATTGTGCCAAAAGAAAAAAAAGTAACAAAACCAAAAGGAATCTAGCTAACCCATTTTGGTCTAGTCCGAAGCTAAAATAAAGAAACATGTGAAAAGGAAAACGTCTTCAACGTCCGAGACGTCGTAACTCAACTACACTAACTAACCAAACCAAAAATACAGAAAATGGCACAAATCCCTAACCTAGTGTGTCTAACAACAAAATCAAACTACATGTGCACCATGTAAGTCACGTGACACAACTTACCTACCCCTTTACCTCCTTCCAGTTTTAACACATCTTTGAAACAGCTTTATAAGGCTCTCAAATGTCACAGATCAGGAGTTTCGGGCCAGCCAAGTAGGTAAGATATTTTACATGGCAATCAAAGCACATCACAAACTAAACCAAACAAACAAAAACACACAAAAAGAATATCACAGCCCAAGTTCACAAAGCCGGCTCTCGCGTACACTGGCATTTCCCTTATATAGCACAGGTGGACGTCAATCAGCGAGCGCGATGGAAGAACAAACCCCTCCCGTCATCAGACCCAATCAGCTGATCCCGAATGATTGACAAGTGAGGGATAGACAGAGAATGCGACAGGTGGAAAAACTCAAGCAAAAGAACACAAAAACAAGAAAATACTCAAACGACAAGTCAGCGTCACATAGGGACGTAACAGTAGGAAGACCCTGAGGTCATAAATATCCTATACAGCAATTTAAGGGTATTCATATGTGCCCAGAATTATTTCTTAGAATTAATTTTGTGGCAAGTAACATTTTAGGCAGACTGTTGGCAGTTAGTTATTTTGTCTATTTTTGTTCTGCCAAACGAAGCCACAACGTAATTAACCGATGTGTGTCTTTGAGCAACAGTAGTTGAACAAATCAATGGAGTGAATGATTCAATGAAGACAGTTCTTTGTTTCACTCCTGAATGAATCAGCTTGCACGCCATGTATCCACAAATCTGTCTGAATTAATAAATTATGGAGTTAATGGAAACACTAATTAAAACGCTAGTAAACAACTCATCCACTTACACTGAACAAAATTATAAACACAACACTTTTGTTTTTGCCCCCATTTTTCATGAGCTGAACTCAAAGATCTAAGACTTTTTCTATGTACACAAAAGGCCTATTTCTCTCAAATATTGTTCACAAATCTGTCTAAATCTGTGTTAGTGAGCACTTCTCCTTTGCCGAGATAATCCATCCACCTCACAGGTGTAGCATATCAAGATGCTGATTAGACAGCATGATTATTGCACAGGTGTGCCTTAGGCTGGCCACAATAAAAGGCCACTCTAAAATGTGCAGTTTTACTGTATTGGGGGGTAATAATGGCTAATGGGCATAATAATTTTCCATAAGAATCATGCTGTCTAATCAGCATCTTGATATGCCACACCTGTGAGGTGGATGGATTATCTCGGCAAAGGAGAAGTGCTCACTAACACCGATTTAGACAGATTTGTGAACAATATTTGAGAGAAATAGGCCTTTTGTGTACATAGAAAAAGTTTTAGATCTTTGAGTTCAGCTCATGAAAAATGGGGGCAAAAACAAAAGTGTTGCGTTTATAATTTTGTTCAGTGTAGATATTATTGCATTGTCATGTCACATTCAAACTTGAAATGACTTGAAAACATGATCTTTTAGTGAGCAATCCATTAAATGGTGAAATTAAAGGTACATCTCTGTGTCTGTGACCTTCATGACACCTGCAGTGTTTATAGAGGTTGATGACTGATTATCTGAAAATAACTTGACAATTAAAAAGAACATCTGAACATCAGTTCACAAATAAAAAAAAACTAATATGAAATTTGTTACTGCATTCTTGAGAAATATACTTCGTAAAAAAACAACAACAACATTAATTATGCTGTTAATGTAAAAATACAAAATAGAACTGTATTGGTTGTTGTTTTCTTGATAGTGTAAGTAATGTTTGAACTTGTGGTGTGCAAGCATACTGTATATGTGTTTTATTTAATTATTAATTTATTATCATTTCTACTATGCATATGTAAAGAGGTTTATGTTGTACATTTCTGTAGTGGAGGCAAATGTTTAATCTTTACTTCTGAGATTTTGGAGTGTGTGGATGTTTTCCAACAAATCTGCACAGTGTTTGAAATAAGACTTTTTAACTGTTTTGCCTACTCACTTTGAAAAATAATAAATGAGAGAATTTGGCCATTCTGTAGTCACCAACTGTCTTTACTATGATGAAGAGCTGGCAACATCTTAATTTAACCATTTTTTAAAAGCTGAACAGCTGCATTAATTAGAATTATGACTATTCTAATGAGGATTCATGAATAATATTTAAAATACAAAATGAGGCCATAAGTTCTCAATTAGCATAACTTCTCTCTCATTTTTCCTTGTAAATTTTCGAATTAAAACCTTTAAACTAGGGCCTGTGTTGGTATAATGAACTCGCCTACTTCTAAATATGTTTAATCACGTAAACGTGTTGTGAACAATGAGAGAATAATGAAGATGAAGCCACAGAGGGCTGCAAAGTGAACATGACCACAATAATTATGACCACATGAAATGTACTTCACTCATTAAAAATAATTTATTTTCACAAGTAATACAATTCCTTCATGCTCCAGGAAATTGCCCTACTCTTCATATCCTGTTGGCCAGTGGTTACATTTGGAATGGAATGTAAACCAGGGCACTGATTAGTTCCAAATATTGACTCCTGGTTGAAAACCCATTGAGTCACAAGTTGACAACTATTTAAGCAACAACCACAAGTGTGCCAGAGGATCAAGCTCCCAAATCCGTGTTTATCTCAAAGGCAATATTGGACATGTACTTTGAACTGACTATAAATAAAACATTTATGGTGCTGAAATGAACATTCCCTCTGCTTTCAAGGAAACATAAGAATCCCTCCAGCCATATGGCTCTGAAGATTGTGAATTATGTAAAGAAACAGGAGGGAAGTTATAGTTCATGCTTTGTATACCGCAGTCAGAGATCATTGATTGAGTCTGTTGAAGTCTGAATACTATGTATTGAAGTCATATTTTGCTCTGTGATGAGGTCCTGGAGGAGGCAGAATGGACGATCAAACAACAATACAGATTGGATTTGTTTAAAGTGCTTCACTGTCAAGGGGGCAGTAGAAAATTCTGAATAGGCGTTTCCATAGAAATCTAGGGCTGTTTTGAACACCTTTGCAAGGCGTAAATGTTCAATAACAGTAAAATTACCAGAGGAAATATTGCACAGCTTGAGTCTTTCTTTACCCTGTTTTATCAATATTCCTCATTTAAAGGCACATCAAAAGCTTACAGCAATTTGAATGTATGTGCTTGGGTTCCCTGTTCCATAGATCAGACCAGGTAACCTTCTTTCATATGTATACGTCGCTTCAGAACCTCTAGAAGCTATTTCCAAAGATTTGATCCCGGAGCCACTCAGCAGTAGAGCAGCAAAGTTCCTGCCCTACACATTACACTAAAAGCAAAGCCATGTTTTTGAAGTCGTATAGCTAACCTCTCTACATAAATTGAATAATTTGCCCTCCTTGCTGTCCGACCCCCAGACAGTTGATTATGACACATGACCCCAAAGTAATAACTTCGAGAGCTATCTAGAGGTGACCTCGGAGAATTGCACGCACATGAACTTGTTTTGTCAGAGCGATCTGTTAATGATATGCACACTTGAATTTTTAATTTGGCTGCGAGAAAGAACATGACAAATGAGACATGCGCTGGGATGCTCAAGGATAGCGTTGCCCGGATGCGAAAGCCAAGAGACATCTCATTGCGTTGAATTAATTTCATATTCACATGTTCGTAATGACTTGTGGCTATGCCGTATCAGCTGTTTTTATGGATTTAACTTTGAGCTTTGTTCAGAGCAGAGGTACAGTTGACGTTGAGTGACCGAGTGAAGACAGTACTTGGGAGGAAGTCTTTTAAAATTCCCTGTTAGTCAGTGCCACAAGTCACATTTACTCTCAAACTCTGAGATCAACTCTAAATGACATTCAGATGGACATGATGTTTTTGTTGATAGCATCCAAGCTTTTGCTTTCCACCTTTCATCTTTTAGTACAGATTAAATTTATCTCTGAAGGGAAGTATGATTATAGTAAAATTGATCTTTTTTTTTTTTGTCCTTGATGGATTTTGGGTTTAATATAAATTAAGCTCAATAAACAGCTTTTGTGGAAACATTTTGATTACTTCAAGTTTTTAATTTGCCCCTCATTTCTTAAAAAAAATAAAAAATAAATCAAGATTACAATGAGGCACTTATGCCGATCTTGATTCAATATCAATTCATGTGTATATACTGTAAATATAAGGGGATACAAATCTTTTGTTGAATGCAGTTGAATGCCTTCAGTATTTGCTTGCATTCATTGTGTGTAACTATGCAAGTATCAAAGGATGAAAAAGGGTTAAAAAAAAGGATGTCAGTTATTAACTTTTTTAATTTCTCATTTAAAAATCTAGTGTTTAATCATGTCTAAATATTTATTCAAATGAAGAACTTAAAAATAAGTAAGCAACTATGACCTGCAATATTCTAGATATATTTTGTAAAGATCCATACAGGTACCTAGTGGGTAAACGCATTACAAATGATTTTTTTTTTTTTTCTGACCACAAAATGACTCTAATTTGCATCTTTGCATTGGAATATAAAACCCTTTTTTTCTATTTTAACCTTACATACTACACTAATTGTAATATAAGTAATATAAATATTAGAAACACATTATAAGTCATTAATGGACCATAGTTATTGCACAAATAGTATTTAGTACCAAAAGATCTCCTCAAAATATTAAATACAAATTATTAAACTAAAATATAGAACACTTATTTAACTGAAAAAATAGTTAAGCTGTATGGTCACATTATAAGTAAGCAATACCTGAGGGTTAAGAAAACCATATTAATGCTGCCTCTAAATCACTCTCCAGAATAAAATGATACTGTAAATGTCATCGACGTAATAATGAATGCATAATATGCTGTAATGTTTACCAAAAATTACTGCAAATACCTGTATAATGAATCTTTGTCTATCCTACTTAAACTCATTCAAATGTAACGCTGTTCCTCTTCAGGAACTCGAGCTGCGTCGACAAACGCTAGGGGAGCTTTGTCTATCCTACTTAAACTCATTCAAATGTAACGCTGGTTTGTTTGGAGAGCTCCGTGAACCACGTGACTGTGCGCCGACGCCGGCGAGATCAACTCTGTTTTTCAATGGCTCTGGCTTTAACTGTAGCGCTACATTTTACGATTTACGCCACATTAAGTGCGCCAAAGCGGTATTTATAGTTTGAATTTAGTATTAAAACTTACAGAATTTGAAAGCTGTAACTTTGTTTCATATCGCAAGCAGGTTGCCAATTTTGGCGTGAGATTTACATGAGCAGAGTGAGAGCATGAGATGGAGCCTGAACGCGTGTGTCTCTCACGCCAAATGCGTGACACTTGGCAACCCAGACTAATCTGCTATATCAGCTAATGGGAATCACTAAGAGCTCTAGCATCTGATATCTTAAAGGTGGGTTGTAAGTAAAATCATCCTAACAAATCTAAAGTAGGATCAAGAATGGCAGTCTGACTCCAGATTAGGTTGCAACTCCCACTTCAGAAAGGGAACTCTATCCATTGTTTATTTCAGGAGTGAGTAAACTACAGACCGTTAACTCCAGCTGAGTCTGAGTGCACCTGGGCCAACTGCAATTTTCCCAACTGATGGAAGGCCCCTTGGCCATCACCCTGAGCTAACTGCTGTAAGAGAAGCCTAATTAATGACATGCACGACTCATGAATATTAAATAGATCTAAATATATCAAGCATACTGTCTATGTAAATTAATATCAAATAAAAAGAAGTGGTGCACTGTCTGGGCTAAATCCAACAGGGGAACGGAATGATGTTGTACACTTTAAAAGTGAAATTTTAATATGGTATAAAAGAAAATCTTTTAATCCTAGATAAAGGTTTAATTTGCATGTTCATATTATTTAAATAGTACATGGGGAAACCCTTGTTCAAATATGCTTAAGTTAAACTGAATGATATGTATGTGTGGCCTTTAACAAGGTTTTATTTGCCTTCTAATTTAAGATGAATTGCATGTGGATAGAATTGTGTCAATACATAGAGCTCATTTTTAGCTGAATAAAAACACGTTTTTGAGAGTAAAATTTGGGAAAATAATATTTTTAGATGATTTTATGTTGTTTTTTGCCTGTCAGTAGCATGTGTAAAAGTGAGGCATCTTCAGTATAATAAAATGCCCTTTCTGTGTCTCTGATGTAACTGAAGACAGCAATGACTTGACTTGAACAGACTAGACTTAACTTGACTTGAACAGACTAGACTTGACTTAACTTGACTATGACTTAAACACTCATCGACAGCAGGATAAATACATTCAATAAACGACCAAGCACAAAGGCAACATGATGGCTACTTATAAGGTGCGTTCGACTTGAAGCACAGCTACAGACGGCAGTCAACGAGTGTAGCCGCTTGCAGTCGGGGGCGGAGTTGAAAACAGACACGTCAAACCGGACACTTTCTGCTCCCGTTAGTGACATTCACGCGTTGTTTGCATACTCTGTCACAGATGAAGTGAATTAAATGCAATATTTGTGAAATATACAGACGTTTCAGAAACATTTTCATGAGCAACAGAAACACTTTTTATATACTGCTTAATACAGAGCCATCTTTTCAAGAATAAAGTTCAACATAATCGTATACTATTTAAATACTAATAAAGTGGGGGTATATATGCTTTTATCAGTGTTGTATGATAAACGTGACTCAAATAGAGGTCTACACGGGTCCAAAAATTCGATACCCTAACCCGAAGAGACCCGTAAATGTGCTACACTGAACCGACCTGCACCCATCTAACTGGGCCCGTGCAGAACCGAGAAATGTCAAAAATGTACTACCGGAACCGATGCGGACCGTCAGTTATTTGAAAGATGGACCCGAACCCGGGCCGGGAAGACACAGACTCGACTGGACCCCATCGGCACATATTCCACAGCAAATTCCTATTAACAAGTCGATAAACAAGTTGCGAAAATTACACTTTTTGTCTTACCTAATGTAAGAAGCCTTCTCACTTGTACCTGACTGTGATGCACACAATCCTCCTTGCCAAGAAAGTTCCATCCGTGTTATTCCTCTCTTGCCAATTTAAATGCGTAATCCACTCATTATTCCAGTTTCAAAAGTTCACTTGCTGTCATGGTGACGGATGACAAATGCGACTTTGCAGTTTTGCATTTTTTGTATCTCGAGTCAACTTGCATAATAATTTAGACGGTTTGCCCATTTGGATTATAATAACGATTGCTCGTCCAGTGCCATGGCTGCTGACGTTAGCTTTACTTATTTGCTATCATCTCTGTGCTCTCTGAGCCGAGTCTGAGCAAAAGTGAACCAAACTGAGAGACCATTTTGAAGGTCCGGGAAACCTTTGCAGGTGTTTTGAGTTGAATAGCTGATTGGCATGTCACCATATTCTAATTGGTAGAGATAGTGAATTTGGTGGGTTTTTGTTAAATGTGAGCCAAAATCATCACAATTAAAATAACCAAAGACTTAAACTACTTCAGTCTGTGTGCATTGAATTTATTTAATACACGAGTTTCACAATTTGAGTTGAATTACTGAAATAAATGAACTTTTCCACGACATTCTAATTTATTGAGATGCACCTGTAAGTGCATTTATATATATAACCTTCATCATTTCCAGTCTGCACTACACTTGTGGAAATGTTTTAACACTATGTTGTGGTCAGTTCCATTTAACATTTATTTACTCACTTGGCATGCTTTTATTCAAAGGGACATACTATGCATTCAAGGTAAACATTTTCTCTGTTGATGTGTTTCCTGGAATTTTATCTCATGACCTTGGTGTTGCCAGCACTGTGGTCTACTAGATAATTAGGGGAACGTGTACCAAAAAATGCATTGTATCATCCTCATATGAATAACATATAAATAATTGTAAATTCAACAAGCTCATCATGTGGTAAGTCAACCATTGTGATTAATTTGTCTCTGCACATCAATATTATCTAAATTTTAATATAATTATAATGTATTATTGCTATAATTAACATGTCAGATGAGTTAATATATTAATACATTACTGGCAAAGCTGATGATTTATATTTTGTGTATCACTGAACACATTGGTTACAGCTTGGGAATATTCTCACTCAAAATGACATTTATTAACAAATGCTTGTTTTGTGTCATTTTATTTTATTATTTTTTTTCAAATTTGTTCAGGATTTTTTGTTGTTGTTTTATTTTTGATGTGTTGGCAGTATAGACTATCAATGAGAATCTCACCCATGTCTTAGCCCAGTCAATTAAAATGCCTTAGATTCGACTTTCTAATAACTGGCTAGTCTTGTCAGGATTCCACCATGCAATTTGGATGGCTTACTCTTTTATTGGAGTCTCCTTTGAGATACTAAATTATTACATAAAGAAGAATGTCTGGCAAAAATGTATTCTGTCATTCTCATATATTGAGAATGTGTTCTGTGCACTACAAGACACATTACTCAGACAGAAGGGTGCATTCAGCAACAATCTGATTGCAGCAGAGAGCTATAAAGAGAGACACAGGAAGTCCTTCGTTCTGTTTGCCATCAGGTTGTACAGTACATCCTCAGCTAAATAGGTGAACAGTCTAATGTTTGTCCGTCATTTCTTCTTCATTTTTCATGTTTATATGTTTATGTATTAATATTGCTAGTACTCATTTTTGTCCCATTTCTAATTATTTATTGTACTTTGTGTTTATTTATTTATTATTTGGTTATTTGATATGTGGTAAGTCAACCATTGTGATTAATTTGTCTCTGCACATCAATATTATCTAAATTTTAATATAATTATAATGTATTATTGCTATAATTAACATGTCAGATGAGTTAATATATTAATACATTACTGGCAAAGCTGATGATTTACATTTTGTGTATCACTGAACACATTGGTTACAGCTTGGGAATATTCTCACTCAAAATGACATTTATTAACAAATGCTTGTTTTGTGTCATTTTATTATTATTTTTTTTTTCAAATTTGTTCAGGATTTTTTGTTGTTGTTTTATTTTTGATGTGTTGGCAGTATAAACTATCAATGAGAATCTCACCCATGTCTTAGCCCAGTCAATTAAAATGCCTTAGATTCGACTTTCTAATAACTGGCTAGTCTTGTCAGGATTCCACCATGCAATTACGAGGAGAAACGCTTCTTGGCATCGCAATTATAAGTTTAATTACACTAGATAGCTATCAAGGAAGTGGCGGCATCAGGGAGAATCGTCCATCATCTGACGTGGCCCCAGTAATGGAGGGGTGACTTAATGAATTCAGTGTTTGTGGTGTCATCCAGTTTTGGGTTGTGACAACAAAATGCCTCATAAGCATTTTTGACCTGTCTTCCAATAGAAATAAAAGGGAGTGGAAAGTGGTGAGAAACTGGAAGGGAATTCAGTTAACACTGTCCAATTAACTTGGCAATTTACCCTGAACAAACTGCAGCAAGATTAATTTGTTCCATTGTTATTTAATTTCTAAAGTGCTCTTTTAGACTGATCAGTCGTGTGAAACGTTGAGAACAACTATGCTTTTAATTATAAACAATCATAATTCAAATTATTGATTATACATTTTTTAGGATCTACACCATCAACGGAGAGTATCAAAATCAATCAAAAGAACAAAGAATAACAATGTATCATAAGAGACTATGTGCTTATGTATTATTCATAAAAGTTTATATAATAAACATACACTGGTGAATTTACTTAGTTACGTTGAATTTACTTACATTGTATTGAAACTCAGTTCACTAAGGGTGTTATGCAAACCATATAATCATGTACATAGCACCTATATATATATATATATATATATATATATAAGTCTCTTATTCTCACCAAGGCTGCATGTCTTTAGACAATATTTATTTATTTTATTTTTTTTACTGCTAGCCTCATTACTGACTATGTCAGATATTAGCCTTGATCACACCTCTTCTTATTTCCATTATGCTAAGCAACTCAAATCCAATCTCTGACTCACATGTGCAATAAGAACGTCAGCAGGGACTGCTAGCTGATAACCTAACAAACATCTATGCTTTCCTCAGAGACTGAGAGGAGAGCTTGCAATTTAAATTGCCACAGCATGTTGGTTTAGCACCGACACCTCTTTGTGGATTCCCAGATGTAATATAAAGAGAGAAAAATTAAAGACGAAAATTTAATTTCATGTAATAAGCTACTCTATTACTGATGTTAGTAACCCAGTTTCAATGGAAAAACATGGCTGTGGCGACATTTCAGCAAAATTATATTGCGTTGTTTCTTGCACGTTTTGCGACGCACTCAGAGTGTGATTAATGCAAATCTGTTAATGTTTATTATGTTGGTTGTTGTATGTATCATAAAATGCCAGATGAGTGGCGCAATAAAAAAATTATTGCTTTGTCGCATTTGAAAATATTGTACCACCTACACTAAACCTAACCGAAAGTGTTAACAAAAGCAAAAAAGATTAAAACACATTAAAGCAACCATGCCATTTTAGCTTGCGTCTACCAGTCTTTGAGTTTTTTATTTATTTATTTATGTTTTATCTATGATAAATGTTGCCTTGACTACTAGCTGTAATAATAAAGATATACTTGTGTTTGGATGTACTTAATAACCGTACAAATGTAGCTGATTATGTGATGTAAATGTCAAAATGTATTATTATACAAATCGTGCACTATGATACAAGTGTTTAAGGTCATAACATTGTATTGTGCAAGGAACCCTGGAAAAGTAAGGCTTTATTTATTGATAACCTGCCCCTATATTCATAATTTGTGTGAAAACAAATAAAAGTTGTGCGTGTTTTACTGCCTTTCAACTGGAAATTACAGAGATTTGTATGTATAGGTACGCTCAAATCCAATCTCTGACTCACATGTGCAATAAGAACGTCTATGCTTTCCTCAGAGACTGAGAGGAGAGCTTGCAATTTAAATTGCCACAGCATGTTGGTTTAGCACCGACACCTCTGTGTGGATTCCCAGATGTAATATAAAGAGAGAAAAATTAAAGACGAAAATTTAATTTCATGTAATAAGCTACTCTATTACTGATGTTAGTAACCCAGTTTCAATGGAAAAACATGGCTGTGGCGACATTTCAGCAAAATTATATTGCGTTGTTCCTTGCACGTTTTGCAACACACTCAGAGTGTGATTAATGCAAATCTGTTAATGTTTATTATGTTGGTTGTTGTATGTATCACAAAATGCCAGATGAGTGGCGCAATAAAAAAATTATTGCTTTGTCGCATTTGAAAATATTGTACCTGTCACGGTTCATGGGTCCGGACGGTCTTTCTGCGTCTTGTCATGTGCTTGTATGTGCGTACGTCACTCGTTAGTGGTTGCAGCTGGTGCTCAATCAGAGCGTGCCAGCTGCAACTCGTTAGCGAGCCCTTTATAGGCCACTCTGTTCAATGTGTGTTTGTCGGTTCGTTATTCTCATGTTCCTGTCTCCCTGTCAGTTCTCTGTTTCCAGTTCTCGCTCAGTCTGGGTACGGATCTATAAATTAACAGTGCTACAGTGTGCTCGGTGGGGGGATCTGAAGATTAGAGAGGGGAGGTGATATTTCAAGGGAGCATGTTTCAGGTGAAATTTTTTTATTTTCATACCACAGCATAGTGAAATTCAATTTATTGACACCCCTTCTCCAAATTCATGCTCGGATCACAGATCTATAACTTCCCATAGAGCTCCATCATCAGAAACCTGAACGACGTCTTTTAAATGAGGATTTGTGCAAATGTCTTTTCTTGACATGTCGGCGTCAGAGTCTCTGTGGAACTTGACCAGGGATCTGTGAGTTGGAAGGATATGAATGTTTGATCAGATTGACTGGTTATGAAAACTGCATGATTCGATAGCAGCAGGAAGTCTTTCTTCTTCCCTCTTTCTTTTATGTGTCTCTCTTTCCCATTTCAAAAGGAAATGTGATTTTGAATGTTCTATTCATACACTCTGACATTGATACCTTTATATAAATAACACTTCCTCACACATCCAAAAGTCACATTCACGCGGGTGACTTATTCAAGGCCATGTTTGTCACCTACCGTGTATTGACCCGTGTAACTGTAAGCGCATATACAGCTGGCTGAGCTTTACACACTATGAATTTAATACACACAAACACCCACATAGGCACACTTACATACACATAATTAATGCAAACACACTGATTACTAAAGAAATTGTGATGAGTTTAAATGTTTTTTTTTTATTTCTGACCTGAGAGCATCAGATGCTTACAGTGATGACACCTGATGACACATAAAGAGAGCAGCCTGGGGCCTCTGACTAGAACCACTATGCCACTCTTGCAGATTGAATGAGGTGAGCTGAGAGGAGGGTCCAATCTTCCCTGACCTCAACAGCCGCCCTACTTTTATGCCAAGAAATGGAAACTTGATTTAACTGAAGCAATTCATTAACTCCCTTCACTAACACACAGGGCTTGCAAAATGTCATAATCCCTGGTAGCCCTTCGGACAGGCACTCTTAAGATTTAAAACGAAAATCGATTCGCTACAGGAGGCGTTTGTTCACCCCCCGGAGTCGTGTGAGGCACTTTTTATTATGGATGGAGGCACTTTATTTCACTTCTTTTGGACTGATGAACTGTAACAAGCTAATTTTCAATTTTGGGTGAACTATCCCTTTAAGGAAACTGAAAACATCCGTTCAGTAAGATGTCAAGTTAACTGCTATGGAGAGATTTCCATTTGTCACGCTGTCGGTGGAACAAAATACACTACAGCTTTTTCTACACTGTGCTATGACTTTCACAGGTTCCCTATTTCTCTCTTTCTCTGTCTCAAGTCTCCAGGGTCGACCTTGTTTTCTATCATACAGAACATCATAGTTTGTTTAATCTTCTATGAACCTTTCACATCAGAGGGCCCCTACAGGCAGCCTTCTAACACATCTAAAGACCTAGAAGGTCAGCATGCATAAGCAATTAATTACATGTGCTATCAATGCTAATAATAAACACCTCAAAACAGCACTGCAGGACTCAGCTGACCTCACCTTATGATTTGTTCAAGGGCACAGAGAGAGTCAACTGGCATTCCAAGAGATGAATGGTTTGACAAAAAGCCTCTGCCAGGCCAAACACACGCTACGCATCCTTCAGCAAATTAAAACAAATACAGTGGGTACGGAAAGTATTCAGACCCCCTTAAA
>NW_015506088.1:55567-56156 GCF_001515645.1 Sinocyclocheilus grahami | reverse complement strand
TTGCAGATTGAATGAGGTGAGCTGAGAGGAGGGTCCAATCTTCCCTGACCTCAACAGCCGCCCTACTTTTATGCCAAGAAATGGAAACTTGATTTAACTGAAGCAATTCATTAACTCCCTTCACTAACACACAGGGCTTGCAAAATGTCATAATCCCTGGTAGCCCTTCGGACAGGCACTCTTAAGATTTAGGTAGCCCGAAATAAATTTAACTAGCCCAAATAAAAAAGACAACTTTTATATATATAGAAAATTGGATAGGAGTTGAAATGTCAATCAAAAAAATGTTCAATACACAAATAGCAACAAATATCATCGAAAACATTTTATTTAACTGTTTACACAGTATCTGCAGAATTAAAAAAACAATCAATTTAAGGCTTTTTATGACCCTTTTTAAGACCTACACATTTTTAAATGCTTTTAAAATAATCTCTTGTGTGTTCACCAAGACTGCATTTATTTGATTAAAAATACAACAACAAAAATAATAATATTGTGAAATATTATTACAATTTAAAATTTCAATATATTTTAAAATGTGATTTATTCCTGTGATGGCAAAGCTGGATTTTCAGCAGTCATTACT
>NW_015506088.1:51481-54081 GCF_001515645.1 Sinocyclocheilus grahami | reverse complement strand
TTAATTTGCTGATTTGCTGCTCAAGAAACATTTCTTATAAATGCTGAGAACAGGGTTTTGCTGCTTGATATTTTTATGGAAAACATTATACATTACCATTCAAAAGTTTGAGGTTAGCAAAAAGAAAAAAAAAGAAAAAATCAGCAAGGCCACATTAATATTGATTGCCACTTTCTGCCGTTTCTCCATGGGCAGAGTTTGAAATCCTTCCTCATATTCTTAAGAACGCGTATAGCAAGTCATATGCTTTGACAAATGCTTCGACTATGCAAATGTGCTGCAACATTTGCTGTGTTGTGTTAATCATCCTCCCTTTCCTATTATGTTTATTGTAGACCCTCTGATGGGGCCACCGGCATGTTTGGGACTTATAGCTGACCACCTATATCACCTATTGTACTGGCCCAGCTGCTGAAGATCATAGCTGTGAGGTCCTGCTGATAATGACTGGAACAACTATGATCATCAGTTCTTTTTTTTTTTTAAAGGTACAATTTTCAAAAGTTGCTCTACTGTTCAGTGTAATGAGGAGAAAGGTTTTGACATCATAATTAAATGTTCACATTAAAGATTTGTGAGGCCATTTCTGGCATCTTTAATCTTCACTAGGCTTTATACTACAACAGTTTGTCCTCCATCAGGGTGTCTGTTTGTTATCTGTTTTCTTAGTTGCCCACCACGCACCAAAGCTCATAGCTCTTATTGAATAAATCGAAACACAGCCATCCTCTGCCAGATACAGTAACACACACATTTTGCAAACATTCAGCAATGCTTCTGCTGAAGCTCTCACACACACATCTCGAATTTCCTTATCTCACACATCCTGAATCTCACAGCTCTCTTGCTGTCAAGTGGCACCAGCTGACATTGTGGAGCATAATCGCATTTCTCTCTCCAAATGTGACACCCAGGCATCTCCAGACGGGGCATCAACGTCACAGCTAGTCAGCAGGTTTCTGAAATATTTACTGCGGATGATGGTTCATGAAGAATACATGAGGACAGTGGAGCAGTGCTTTACGGCCTTGTTGCTGTGCGAATCCCTGCCAGGAAGGACTGACAAAGTTTTCACAGGGATGCCTGGCACGAAGAGGTACGAGACAAATTGTACCATCATTTTTATTCAGTTATTCTAAAAGATAAGAAAAGTTACTTATATATTTGCATGGGGGAATAAGCTTTTTTTATTTTTTAGTGTGTATACTAAAACAGTTTGTCCAGATTTCCGATGCATAATGCAAGTTACATCCAAACCACCATAGTCACCCTTTCACCCTTATGGTCCATTCACACCAAGAATGATAACTACAGGGATTAAAGTTCCGTCGCTACGCCTAAAAATGAAACTAAAACCTGTAGGTGGCGGCATATCACTTATTTTATCACTGAATCATTCATTCAGTTGATTCGTTCGAACGGCTGAGCACCTCCCGGAGCTGCTTCTGTGTATAACTGTTGGCGCAAGCAAGTGTTATCTGTTTTCTTAGTTGCCCACCACGCACCAAAGCTCATAGCTCTTATTGAATAAATCGAAACACAGCCATCCTCTGCCAGATACAGTAACACACACATTTTGCAAACATTCAGCAATGCTTCTGCTGAAGCTCTCACACACACATCTCAAATTTCCTTATCTCACACATCCTGAATCTCACAGCTCTCTTGCCGTCAAGTGGCACCAGCTGACATTGTGGAGCATAATCGCATTTCTCTCTCCAAATGTGACACCCAGGCATCTCCAGACGGGGCATCAACGTCACAGCTAGTCAGCAGGTTTCTGAAATATTTACTGCGGATGATGGTTCATGAAGAATACATGAGGACAGTGGAGCAGTGCTTTACGGCCTTATTGCTGTGCGAATCCCTGCCAGAAAGGACTGACAAAGTTTTCACAGGGATGCCTGGCACGAAGAGGTACGAGACAAATTGTACCATCATTTTTATTCAGTTATTCTAAAAGATAAGAAAAGTTACTTATATATTTGCATGGGGGAATAAGCTTTTTTTATTTTTTAGTATGTATACTAAAACAGTTTGTCCAGATTTCAGATGCATAATGCAAGTTACATCCAAACCACCATAGTCACCCTTTCACCCTTATGGTCCATTCACACCAAGAATGATAACTACAGGGATTAAAGTTCCGTCGCTACGCTGGATTTCCGTCAGTTCATAAAAACAGTCACTTGCTTCATTCCTGAATGATTCAGCCATTCGATCAAATCAATTGAATGAATGATTCAGTGATAAAATCAGTGACTTGCCACCACCTGCTGGTGGATTTAGTTTCATTATTAGCGTATCATTTCAGTTATTTAAAACATATTTCTGTATTCAAAAATGTATTGATTTTATTATTAATTTAATTTAAATATTTATTATTTTATTGATTTTATTCAAATAATTTTTTTTTCCCCAAATTAATCAGCAGGTGGCGGCAAGTCACTGATTTTATCACTGAATCATTCATTCAGTTGATTCGTCCGAACGGCTGAGCACCTCCCGGAGCTGCTTCTGTGTATAACTGTTGGCGCAAGCAAGATTAAAGGGATTATTACATTTTGAATATGGATATTTTTCTAACAAAAACGCATCGA
>NW_015506088.1:36495-51412 GCF_001515645.1 Sinocyclocheilus grahami | reverse complement strand
AGGAAACTGAAAACATCCGTTCAGTAAGATGTCAAGTTAACTGCTATGGAGAGATTTCCATTTGTCACGCTGTCGGTGGAACAAAATACACTACAGCTTTTTCTACACTGTGCTATGACTTTCACAGGTTCCCTATTTCTCTCTTTCTCTGTCTCAAGGTCTCCAGGGTCGACCTTGTTTTCTATCATACAGAACATCATAGTTTGTTTAATCTTCTATGAACCTTTCACATCAGAGGGCCCCTACAGGCAGCCTTCTAACACATCTAAAGACCTAAAAGGTCAGCATGCATAAGCAATTAATTACATGTGCTATCAATGCTAATAATAAACACCTCAAAACAGCACTGCAGGACTCAGCTGACCTCACCTTATGGTTTGTTCAAGGGCACAGAGAGAGTCAACTGGCATTCCAAGAGATGAATGGTTTGACAAAAAGCCTCTGCCAGGCCAAACACACGCTACGCATCCTTCAGCAAATTAAAACAAATATATAACTTGCCAACTGTTGCTTGACTCCAGCTTGTCTGGCATTATATGTCAGGATAAGAGAATCCAAAAGAAGGAATGGTAATGACAGACTTCCCATCTTTAATTAAAGTGAACGTAAAACTATATGGGATTATCAGCCACATTTATTTTTATCCTTATTCCAAATGATCAGAAAAGAGGAAACCAACAATAAGATAGGAGAACGTACTAAATTATTACTATATTACAATACTTTATAGTAGTAAAAACACATGTGAACAGTAGCCTACTTTTTGATCAGTTCATCAATAATATTGAGAGTATGGTATCTCTCATTGCATGGCACAGCGCACATACCTACCCCACACTGACTGCACCTGTACTTTGTAAGGGTGCAGCACTGGTCAAATCTTTCTCTCCTAGATAACCAACAGGCTCATCAAAGCGTTTGATCCAGTCCTGATACCCTTCTTCATTTCCCAAAAAAATTTCCCGCCCTATTTAGAGCCAGACCCCCCCTGCTGCCTCCACAACGTCTCCCGGCTCTCCCACGCACAGCACGGCCACGTCTACCGTGGCCACTCCCACTTCTTTGGGGCACTGGATCCAAAGAGCTAGTGCTACTTCCAGCCTTATTTCTCCTACCCCTGCTGCCTCTACCTCTAGCAACAGCTCTCCTATGGACACTTGTTTGAAATGATCACTTGTTTGTGCTTCGTGAACACTCGCGCCCCGAAGCTTCATCAGCGTCGCCCTGGAAACAAGCAAGGAACACCTGGCCGTCCTCATCACAGGCTGATCGGTCACAGCTGCAGCTCATCAGGCGGCGGCCACATAAGCCACGCAAGCCCTGCCATCTGGGAGACTTCTCCATGAGACTGAGCACTAACTCGCCCTCTCATTTCTCCCACAGACAGCAGCATGTGACCGACCAGCCTCACAGGAGCACTGCACGGACCCTCTGCACTGGGAAGACAGAAGAGAGCACTCACGGCACTGGAGAACCTACCTGGACCTTTCTCCCTATCACCCACCACACCGATAAATCCACCCTCCGGGGTATTTCTTAAGATTTCCTTGTCGTGGGATTCTTCACCCCGTTACACTGGTGGAGAATGCAGGCAAATCAGTGAAGAATCACAGACAAGCGATTTTCTTCACCTCACATTTTCCCTTGTTTTGTCTCCGGGTTCTGTCACAGGTGAGCGCTCCTCCCCCAACACGGACGAAATCCTCCAGCGGCTCACCGAGGTTAGCATCCGCCAGCAAAAAATCGTTGAGCATCTCGCCACCCGTCAAGGGGAGACAGAGCAGGAGCTCGCGGCCCTGCGTGCCGCCGCCGCTCAACACGTTCCGCTGCCGGACCCCTGAGTACAAGCTGCGAAGCTGCTACCCAAGCTTCTCATGACTTCTCATGATGATGTAGAAGCCTTTTTACAAATGTTCGAAGTGACGGCCACCACAGAAGGATGGCATAGGGACGACTGGGCACGGGTACTGGCTCCCCTGCTGGCTCACCGAGGTTAGCATCCGCCAGCAACAAATCGTTGAGCATCTCGCCACCCGTCAAGGGGAGACAGAGCAGGAGCTCGCGGCCCTGCGTGCCGCCGCCGCTCAACACGTTCCGCTGCCGGACCCCTGAGTACAAGCTGCGAAGCTGCTACCCAAGCTTCTCATGACTTCTCATGATGATGTAGAAGCCTTTTTACAAATGTTCGAAGTGACGGCCACCACAGAAGGATGGCATAGGGACGACTGGGCACGGGTACTGGCTCCCCTGCTGACGGGCGAAGCTCAACGTGCATACTTCGCTCTTCCCGCCGCCTCCGCCGATCAATATAAGGAGGTCAAGAAGGAAATTCTAGCCCACCTGGGGCTATCCCCGATCTGTGCCGCCCAGCACTTCCACGAGTGGGAATATAAGCCCCGTCTGCCTGCCCGTGCCCAGACCGCCGAACTCACGTGACTCGCGCAGCACTGGCTGCTGGAGAGGGGGCTCCATCAGCTGGTCAGGTGGCGGAGCGTGTTGTGATAGATCGTCTCCTCCGAGCCCTTCCCCGATCTCACCGACAGGCAGTTGGGATGAGGAACCCAACCACCACCTCTGAGCTGGTGGAGGCTGTCGAGCTGGCAGATGCGGCCCAACACCGAATCTGTGCCGCCCAGCACTTCCACGAGTGGGAATATAAGCCCCGTCTGCCTGCCCGTGCCCAGACCGCCGAACTCACGTGACTCAAACAGCACTGGCTGCTGGAGAGGGGGCTCCATCAGCTGGTCAGGTGACGGAGCGTGTTGTGATAGACCGTCTCCTCCGAGCCCTTCCCCGATCTCACCGACAGGCAGTTGGGATGAGGAACCCAACCACCACCTCTGAGCTGGTGGAGGCTGTCGAGCTGGCAGATGCGGCCCAACACCGAGATGCTGGGGAGCTCCTGGACCACCCTCATTTCCCCAGAGGGTGGTCCAGGAGCGGCGCTCGCCGGAGGGCACCCCGCGACCAGTACCGACAGGCAGTTGGGATGAGGAACCCAACCACCACCGCGGAGCTGGTGGAGGCTGTCGAGCTGGCGGATGCAGCCCAACACCGGGATGCTGGGGAGCGATCGCCGCCATTTCCCCGGAGGGTGGTCCAGGAGCGGCACCCCGCGATCAGTGAGCAGGCCGGCGGCTCCCTCTCCGCGGGATGAGCCCATGCCAATGGAAGTCCCCGCATGTCCCGCATGGACCTGGCTGGCAGGCTGCATTGTGCACTGCGACCTGCCGGTTGGAGCACCAGAGGTGGAAGTAAAAGTGGATGGAAAGCCGTTCCGGGCCATCCTGGACTCGGGTAGTGCGGTCACTCTGGTCCAGTCGCATGTTCTCGTCCCCCGAACGGAGTGTAAAGCCTTCCTCCCCATAACCTGTGTCCACGGGGATACACGACAAGTTCCCGCTCGCAGGGTGACCATTTCGGCCGCTCCCGGCGCCTGGCCGGTGGAAGTCGGGGTCATGAAGGATCTTCCCATCCCCGTGCTGATCGGGAGAGACTGGCAAGGGTTTGACGCAGTGAAGGGGGGAGGAAAAATTATTGCTGGTGGTACCACGCACAAAAACGGAGACCATATTGGAGCTGGCCCACTCCCATCCATTGGCAGGGCATCTCAGAGCCGGGAACACCATCCAGCGGATCCGCGACTGCTTCCGGAGGGTGGTCCAGGAGCGGCGCTTGCTGGAGGGCACCCCGCGACCAGTAAGCAGGCCGGCGGCTCCCTCTCTGCGGGATGAGCCCACGCCAATGGAAGTCCCCGCACGGACCTGGCTGGCAGGCTGCATTGTGCACTGCGACCTGCCGGTTGGAGCACCAGAGGTGGAAGTAAAAGTGGATGGAAAGCCGTTCCGGGCCATCCTGGACTCGGGCAGTGCGGTCACTCTGGGCCAGTCGCATGTTCTCGTCCCCCGAACGGAGTGTAAAGCCTTCCTCCCCATAACCTGTGTCCACGGGGATACACGACAAGTTCCCGCTCGCAGGGTGACCATTTCGGCCACTCCCGGCGCCTGGGCGGTGGAAGTCGGGGTCATGAAGGATCTTCTCATCCCCGTGCTGATCGGGAGAGACTGGCAAGGGTTTGACGCAGCGAAGGGGGGAGGAAAAATTATTGCTGGTGGTACCACGCACAAAAACGGAGACCATATTGGAGCTGGCCCACTCCCATCCATTGGCAGGGCATCCAGACAAACTTAGAGTGGTTACAATCATTCAGGTTTAAATCGCGCTCAAATTGATTTGATATTGACGCAATATTTACACTGCAGCTTGCAGGCGGCTATAGTAAGGGGCATGAAATTTCCCGACCAGGCGCCGAGTGCTGCCAATCACA
Organism: Sinocyclocheilus grahami; assembly: GCF_001515645.1. Classification (NCBI taxonomy): domain Eukaryota; kingdom Metazoa; phylum Chordata; class Actinopteri; order Cypriniformes; family Cyprinidae; genus Sinocyclocheilus; species Sinocyclocheilus grahami. The sequence continues at coordinate 47,085 of NW_015506088.1, read as the reverse complement.
ACTGTGACGAGCGTCCCGAAGCTGCATCAGCGTCACCCTGGAAACGAGCAAGGAGCACCTGGCCGTCCTCATCACAGGCTGATCGGTCACAGCTGCAGCTCATCAGGCGGCACATATAAAACAGTTTTGTGTAATCAGCTTTGTATAATCGAGCATATAAAACAGATGAGGGAAAGGATCGCCACTATAACCGGGCAGCCCAACCACGGGAGTTCCAGCCCGGAGACTGAGTCATGGTCCTAGTCCCCAATGCTGCGTGCAAGTTCCTGGCCAAGTGACTTACCGGGTGCATCAGCCAGGAAGGAGGAGAGCCGAGCAGCTCTACCACATCAACCTGCTGAAAAAGTGGGTTGGGACTAGAAACCAGCTCGCCGTCCTCGCCATCTCTGATCCCATGGTTGTTGACGTCAACCCCCACCTCTCGGGGAGCCTTTTTAGGGTTGGCGAGGTATTATCGCTGCTTCATCCCCAACTTCTCCTCTTTAGCCGCCTCCCTGACAGACTTGACCAGGAAGGGGCAGCCGGAGAAGATTCAGTAGACACCAGCAGCAGAAGAGGCCTTCCAGAGGGTAAAGGGGGCTCTCATCTCGGAGCCAGTCCTCGGACTTTAGCTGCCCTTTCCTGTTGCAGACAGATGCCTCTGACACAGGACTGGGAGCCGTCCTGTCACAGATCCAGGAAGGTGCCACTACAACCGGGCAGCCCAACCACGGGAGTTCCAGCCCGGAGACTGAGTCATGGTCCTAGTCCCCAATGCTGCGTGCAAGTTCCTGGCCAAGTGACTTACCGGGTGCGTCAGCCAGGAAGGAGGAGAGCCGAGCAGCTCTACCACATCAACCTGCTGAAAAAGTGGGTTGGGACTAGAGACCAGCTTGCCGTCCTCGCCATCTCTGATCCCATGGTTGTTGACGTCAACCCCCACCTCTCGGGGAGCCTTTTTAGGGTTGGCGAGGTATTATCGCTGCTTCATCCCCAACTTCTCCTCTTTAGCCGCCTCCCTGACAGACTTGACCAGGAAGGGGCAGCCGGAGAAGATACAGTAGACACCAGCAGCAGAAGAGGCCTTCCAGAGGGTAAAGGGGGCTCTCATCTCAGAGCCAGTCCTCGGACTTTAGCTGCCCTTTCCTGTTGCAGACAGATGCCTCTGACACAGGACTGGGAGCCGTCCTGTCACAGATCCAGGAAGGTGAGGAGCAGCCAGTCGTTTATATCAGCAGGAAGCTGATCCCGGCCGAGAGGAACTACGCCGCGTTGGAGAAAGAGGCCCTGGCCGTCAAGTGGGCAGTCCTGGAGCTGCGCTACTATCTCCTTGGCCGGAAGTTCACCCTGGTCATGGACCACACACCCCTTCAGTGGATGGCCCGCACCAAGGAAACCAATGCCAGGGTGACCCGATGGTTCCTCGCGCTCCATGACTCCATGAGGCTGGTCGGTCACATGCGTCATCGGGCTGGAGCCGCGAACGCCAACGCGGATAGCCTCTCTCGGATCTGGGCAGCTTTCGCAGGTCTGTCAGGGGTCACTCCCCACCCACCCCCTATTTCTCCCCTACTATCTCATATCATTAACAGGACCAGGACGACGCTTGGGGGGAGTGTGACGAGCGTCCCGAAGTTTCATCAGCGTCGCCCTGGAAACAAGCAAGGAACACCTGACCATCCTCATCACAGGCTGATCGGTCACAGCTGCTGCTCATCAGGTGGAGGTCACATAAGCCATGCAAGCCCTGCCATCTGGGAGAATTCTCCATGAGACTGAGCACTAACTCACCCTCTCATTTCTCCCACAGACAGCAGCGTGTGACCGACCAGCCTCACAGGAGCACTGCACGGACCCTCTGCACTGGGAAGAAGGAAGAGAGCACGCATTTATTTTTCGTTTAACATAATTTCTGAACAGAACTTTGATTTTTCAAGCATAGTGAAATAATTTAGCCGCGTAGTGGTGTTTCTGATCAGTGGAGCGAGGAGTGGAGCGGGAGCGGGAAATGGTGAACCCGGAGCGGAGCAGGAGCGGAGTGATTATTGAATGCTTGGAGTGCGGAGGGGAAATTGTTGTCGCTCCACTCCGCTCACATACTCTGCAGCAGACCAAGAGAAGTTTTGTTAAGTGAAAGTTTAAAAGTTATCAGACACTTTTACTTTGTTCGTCTCTTTTCTGCATGACCATGATCTCTCTTTTACTTCATATTATACATCTATCACAGAGTTTAAATATCTATTATTTTACACCTAAATTAGACACATTACAGAACTTGATGTCCCTGCCTTAATTATATATTTTATTGTTCCTGTTCATATTACCATTATGCAGCCAGCATTCAAACTGTGAGAAAAATTTTGTTGTTATTACTCAACAGATGGTGTTTGTCAAACCCCCATGGCTGAATCAAGGGTAGTAGTAGGGAGTTCATTCTTTTTGGTATTAACTGTGAATTTCGGTGTTGCTGGTCAACAAATTATTCCATGGCAAGCGAACAGATCCCACTGCATTCTTCTATTTCCTTGGAGCAGAATATGACCATAGCTATATGATTAGACTGTAATGTGTGCAGTAATGTAATGTGTGCTGTAATGTGTGCAGTTGCTGTTAAAAGGCTCTTGCAGACAAAGTCAATTGGTGAACATTTTAACAAGGGAAATATTTGCATGAGTGATTTGTAGATGTGGAATTCACATCTCCATGCCAAGCACAGTGTAAACCTTTATTCAAGTAGCCTAGAGATAAATCAGACTCACAATTAAAGAGGTAAATAATATATATATATAATAATAAAGGCGTGGAAATGGGATTCTTTACTGAAAGGGTAAATACATTCATCAGTTGCTGTGCAGAGTAGCTCTACCATTCTGTAGAGAGACCTCTTGCATGACAAATTAAGGGCTTGTGTATAATAGAGCAAGCGTACTACAGCAAAGTTCAACCTCGATTATGAGCACCAGTTTTATCTACATCTCTCATCCTCAAGCAATTGATATGTTGGTGGGCCAATCTGTGAAAACATAATTTATCAGGGGCAATATATGTTAATAATCCATTTTGATTCAGTAGTTTAGCTTCTTTAAATCCGTTCACACTTTTGTCATCAGTTTCAGTGTCACTCAGAGTAGAATTGTCAAAATGTGCAATTGAATAAATGTTTTTGATTAGTCAAATCTGTGTAAATCCAAATCAGGTATTTGAAAGCATGTTTACATGATAACGATTGTAATAAAAAAAAAAGTTTATCCCTTGCATTTTTGAAAAACTTAGTCTACAGGCGGTAACGTTGTCAAAATTATCCCCATTCACATGGATCTGTGAAAACAATTGAAAAGGCTGTATTATGTATGGCAGGCCAGTAGTTGGCAATGTCACTTTGTAAAGAAACATTAAGTGTCTGCGCACATAAGCATTCCTATAGACTGAACATGTAATATGCATATGCATGACATGACCGTTCTTACAAATTTGCGCTTTCATAGTCTACACAGAGATGATATTGGTTTGTTTTCCAAAAACATGCACTTTGAAACCCGTTTTTAAAAGTTTGCGTTTCCGGCCCCTAAGATGCCGTTGTCGTGTAAATGAATGACCAAAACACAAATAAACTTTTCCATTATTATTTGAAAATGGTGTTGTGTAAACCCCCAAAAGCTGAATCTGTTTTTGTCTGCTAACTCAGTTAGCTGGATTTGATTGTTGACGATTTAGCATGATCTTGTATAGTTTGGTTCTTTGAAGCTCATCCCAGAGTTGCTGTCATAGTTACAGGTCCGTAAACTTAAACCTGCTTGGGAGCAGGATTATTTCATGTAAACAGGATTAGATGGCATCTATCTAATCTCTGTCCGTTACCACCGCTACTTTATTAGAAGAGTACCCTACTAATCCAGGGACAATAATTTAAAAATTAATTTAAAGATAATATAATAACGTTGTGTAATCTTTAATACTACAGACACAGACAGTTTTTCTCACTGAGAGATTTAGTCGTCATAAAATGATTACTTCATAATTGTATTTGAGTCTTACACACATGCTATACAGATAATGTAGAGTCGTGCATTAATTTGAGTGATGACAGATGTTATGGGAGTGGCTTGATGGAGCGCAGGAGATGCAGATAACATGATCTTGACCCTTAAGAAACTTTAATTAATGCTGTCACGTAACAAATCTGTTCAAATATAAAATTAAATGAATTGCTAATTACATTGAAATAAAAATGTAAAATATTAGAAATTGTGAATATAAATAATTGGGAATCATGTAAAAAATGAAAATAAAGTAAAAACAGTGCACATTTGATTGATCTATTACAACATTTATGTAGTTTTTTTGCTTGGCTGTTTCCTTATAAAAGTCCAAAAATGTGTCAAGTTTTTCATCAGGTGTCTTTTTTAATTATATGATGTCATTACGTTGCTGTCTTGCTGCATTGCTGATCGTGGTTTCGAGTATCGATACATAGCTTCTTTTAAACCAAGCCATGCACGTGCAATTATCTCAGATAACTCAATCCAGCCATACTAATCATCAACAACAGGTGCGTTCGAAGAAGCGAATTAGCCAGATCCTGATTAGTGCGATGATATCATCTTGGATGTGACATTTCATCTCGGATGTAATAAGCGACGTATGAAGAACGGGCCCCTGCTCTGCTAGTGCCACCAAATGGACCTGAAAATAAATAAATAGTTTTTGAATGTTTCCTGAACACTTCCTCACTCTTCTATTGGTCAGAGATATATGTAGTCACGCCCCAACTTCACACTATTGGTTGAGATGGTTGGGATGTTCGAAAGGTATGCTTTTGAATGAATCGGTTAAATGTCTTTGGTCACACTATTCTTTTCATTCCATTGACTTCCATTCATTGTGTGCTAATGTGAAACCCTGGAAATGACAGCAGTTTCGCATTTTGCTATGTTTCAAAGTTCAGGTTTGGTGAACTCGGACCTGCAAATTCGAATCACATGGAGATGTGTAACCAATGGAGGACTGATACTTCTTACCTGAATTAACATAACACAAACTTTAAAGCTGCAGGTTTGCTATATGGTAAATTTATCTTTTTATCAATTACGCAGCTAAATGTATCGTCATATCACAACCGTTATAGTGTCCAAAAAGATTCTCATGCTCAAAGTGACTTTAGTGATTCATTGAGTCATTCTGTCACTTTTCCTATACAGCCTACAGAAAAGATCATTAACAATCCTTAGCACTAACGCACAGACTAGTAGTCTGTCCGGAATGCGCAAACGATATATATAATGTATAGTGAGCCATGATGTCAATAAAATTTATATGTAAATCAAATTATTTGCATTTGTTGCTAGCTATTGATGACAGCAGTTACCATGTGCAGCAGATTATACACAGATTTTATCAGAGGACAGAGGGCAATGACCTTTGAAACGGCTGTGATAATGTGAAACAGCATCAGAAGAACAAATTATTTTATTTATTTCCTTTTCCTCAGACATCTTGTTCTATTAACATCCATAATTGTTTTATCATTACTGCATCTTGTTGTTTAATGAACTGATCTAAATGTTAATGACATCCCTCAATAAATATTTAATCTGTCCACAGCATGCTCCTTCACCTTGCCAAGGCTCAAGGCAGGAGTCTTTTAACTTAGCCTGTTTATATCTGCCATGTTTTCTGCTTGTAATTGATTCTGCTGTATATTAATTAGTCCCATTAGAACAGCACAAGCATGTTTTGTTGATTACTTTGAGATTGGATTTGAAGGGAAGCAATGCATTATCAACCTTAATGAACCGACTTGAAAATTCATAAGTGTTGTTCATTTGAGTATGATATTTGGGCATTATTATGGTCCTGTTATTGCAAGGTTACGAGATTGCAAAAATTATTGTTGTGCTGTTCTTTTGCCTTGTTCTTATCTTTCTGTGCTGTTGGGATATTTTCCAGTGTTACTGGGCTAGACGTTCACATTGTGTCTGTGTAGTCACCCTTTTCTTAATATAGTAACCTCTGATGCAGCTGCCCTATTTTACTTGGATTTACTTGGAGCTTCTCTCTTATTACTCTCCATGTAGTGACTCCATGTTTCACTCTATTTGGTGAAATTACAGTAACATTGTGTGATGATGATTAATACTCAGAATGCTGTTCCATATTATTGCTTCAAAATAGCTATAGCTGCAGTTTTTAGGTGACAAAGTGATACAACCTCACACATGGATGGATAACTACATGAGCATATGCCTTTGAGACGTGTTATTAGCTTTTTGTAAGGATAATTGCACCCTAAAGGAGCAGATTTCTCGTTTTTTAATCTCTTTCACTTTCTCTGTCGCACTGCTTTCCCTTTGCTTTAATCTGACCATAATGAATCAATGTGGTGACATTTATAGAATCTTGAAATGTTATACATGTAAGACAAATGGGTCATTGCACAGCATTATAACCCTGACCCTTGGGTAAGGTTAATTAAAACAACTTTTAATTAACCTATTGTCATGGCTGAGTGCTTTTCTCTGTTATTAACAATAGAGAGCTGGAAACAGCTAGTTTGTGGAGACATTTGACACCCAGACAAGAACCTGGAAGTGTATTTGGTTACTGAAGCTGAAAAGCAGCATTTATTAGCAAATCAGATGTGGTGAATATTTAGAATTTAAAATAATTGAGACATTTTAATATATATATATATAAGTATCTTATGCTGAACAATGCTATATTTATTTGATCAAAAACACTGTAGGAACAGTAATATTGTGAAATATTATAACAATTTAAAATAACAGTTTTAAATTTTTATATAATTTAAAATTAATTTATTCCTGCTATGGCAAAGATGAATTTTCAGCAGCCATTACTCCAGTATTCAGTGTAATATGATCCTCCAGAAACAAATTATCTAAGAAAATTTTATTAAATAACTGTTTTCTACATGAATATATTGTAAAATGCAATGTATTTCTCTGATGCCATGCTGGATATTTAGCATCATTACTCCAGTCTTCAGTATCACATGATCCTTCAGAAATCATTCTGATATGCAGCTTTGCTACTCAAGAAACAGTTATAATTTTAATGTAATACAATTTCACTATGTTTACTGTATTTTTGATCAAATAAATGCAGCCTTGGTAAGCTGAAGAGAACTTACTTTATCCCAAACATTTGACCTGTATGAGGAGAAATAAAATGAAAGGGTTTAAAAATAATCTCACATCATCTCTCAACAATTTTAAACCAATCTTTCTTTTATAAAAAAGAATTGAAATGAATATATAATGAAACCAAGGTGAGCTTTTGTGATACAAGGCTCTAAAATTCACTATCATGTAATTGTGTCCATCCTGAGGTTAGTTTCTGTCACTGCCCACTGCCACAAGCAAAAATTATTGGTAACACTTTCCTTGAAGGGGTGTGCATAAGACTGACGTGACACCTTCATAATCATGACATGACACATGTCATGAATATGAAGGAGGTTTTATGCATGTTTATGACAATTGTCATTAAGTGTCATTCGCTCAGTTATGTCATTTTTAATGCAAATATGACATTATTTGACCTAACCCTACCCCTACACTTACCCCTAACCATAGCCCATAACAAAGACATCTCAAACAATGTCATCTTTGCATTAAAAATTACATAAGTGAGCGAATGACACTTAATGACAGTTGTCATAAACATGCATAAAAAATCTTCATATTCATGACATGTGTCATGTTATGATTATGTAGGTGTCATGTCATGATTATGAAGGTGTCATGTCAGTCTTATGCACACCCCTTCAAGTAAAGTGTAACCATATTATTTCCCCTAATTGACACAATTGACATAATTGCTAATAAATAAAGTCCGAAAAATTGGGTGTTACAGTAAAAACTAAGATCCCAAAGTTAACTTATTTGTATTGGCACTTTGTATTTAAAGAATAACTCTGCAAGAAAGACACCCAAAGCACTGATTTTGATGATTTAATGTATTTTATTCTGCTTAGAAATGTTGCCAGGAAGCCCATGATTATAAAATCATGTTGTTTATGTATGTTTTCTTGAAGGGTGAGTTTGAGTTGCGAAATGTTTCCACTTGAGAAAACTTTGGAGCAAGCTGTAATAGGCTGTGGATGTGGATGTATGTTGATGCATTGATCTCAGAGCCCTCTGACACCTTTTAGAGTTGCCTGGTCTTGAGATAGTTGTACACATCAGTGACCCCTAATACCTGAAGATGCATATTTGGAGACCTACAACACAGTTGCTCTGACCTCTACAAATAGTTTTTTCAGTAAACTGGAAGACTGAAAGTTCAGTGCCAGTTGTATTTCTACAACTGTGCCAAAAAAAAAAAAAAAAAAAACCTTGGGGATGGTCAATGTGTGACTTTGGCATGCTGGGAGATGCAAATTGTAATTTTTTTTTTTTTTTTTGACAAATGTGGTGTTATCATACATTTTAGAGTGTGAGCTGCTGTTTTGTGTAGCAGCTATTATACTGTATGTCCTGTATTGGTTTGTCTATTTATAACCGATTATTTTTGAGAGCAACTTCATTTTTACATATCATTGAACATGCCACTAAACTCATGATGCTTTTAATTCCTGAATGACACATAATTACAGAATTGGAAGATGAAACACACTTGGCCATTTCAGATAATCACCATTTGCTACACTTGGTTACATAATTGCTCATTTATTTTAATGGATTTTGTATTTGTTGGTTCATTCAAATATGAGTAATGTACTTTTAGCAGCTAGTTAATTTAGTAAAATGGAATAAAAAAGCTTTAATTTTCCTTTCAACTTGGTTCAAGGACTGCGGATGAAAATCACTGTGAAATTGTTTCTTTTCTAAAGCCATGAAAGGGTGTTATTATAGGACATGCAGGGAAGATTTGGTTTTTTTCCAGGTAGGTAGAATTGGCTGCAGTAAGATGTTGTAGGCATTGTGGAAGTGGTTCATTCTTTCATGAAAAAAATGTTTACTGCATTTCTTTCTTTTATTATTAGCCTGCTTCTGTAAAATCGCCTTTAAAATGGTCCAAATGAAGTTCTTAGCAATGCATATTACTAGTCAAAAATTAAGTTTTGATATATTTACGTTAGGAAATTTACAAAATATCTTCATGGAACATGATCTTTACTTAAAAAAACTTAAAAATTAAAAATCAATAATTTTGACCCATACAATGTTTTTTTGGCTATTGCTAAAAATATACCCAAGTGACTTAAGACTGGTTTTGTGGCCCAGGGTCACATGTATGAGAATAATAAATAAATGCAGTATATACACACATAATTGTACTATTCTATTGCTGTGCAATGTCACCTCTAATTACTTGATTAAACTTACTGATTTTCTCAACAATGACTTTGTTGATTACCTCACCAAAGACTTCACTGGTGAACTTATTGATTAGTACATTGCTGGGCTCACAGCTGATTAAAAAAAATTGTTAAATGATGAACCTGTCAGTGAGTTTCCTTTCAGTCGGTCACTCCGAGTCACGTCGGTGACCGCCGAACTGGGATCTCACTTAGAGAGACCAATCCACTTCGAGTGTGAACTAAACGAGCCAATGCACACTGGCATGCGATGATTGCATCCAGCTGCCGCTGATCACAGCATGAGCATAAAAAGGCAGCTGGTGCAACGCATACCAGCTTTTCGCTTCGGAGCCGAACGATAACATCGTTCTGCTCCTACCAAACTGCTTCGTGTGTGACGAGTCTAGCGTGCTCTCTGGAGCTTTGTGTGTTGGCGGACGGCGTTTCAGTGGTGGTCGTTCCTGTGTTGAGTGGGTTGCGCACTTCAGGCTGCACTACCCCATGTCGTGCTGCAAACGGCCATTTCCCCTGTGCGTCTCAGCACGTAAACGAGCATTTCCCTAAAAGAGGCAATTTCTCTAAAAGAGTACAATAAGCGGGTGCGTCTTTGTAAAGACGACGGATTGTCTTTGTTAAAGATGCCGTTTCACCCGTGCGTTTCTGGATGCGGTCGTTACCTGGCGCCGGGTGATGGTCACGATCGCTGCCTCACATGTCTGGGCATTAAACACATTGAGGTGGCATTCACGGATGATGTTCCCATTGCGGGAAGATGACCATTGCCTCTGCCATGCTCTAGTGTTCGTCCTGACGGCAGCAAGGCATGGACTACTTCGGGCAGTAGCACGGGCGGTCTGAGGGTTACAGTGGTGGCAAACCCCTCAGGGAACCAACCCTTGGGGGACCATCGCTCCTCTAGCGCTTCGCAACCAGTTGAGCCGCCAAAGGAACGTGCTGGGCCCTCTTCAAAGAGCGTACCAGCGGTATCCTTCGGTGCTTCTACCGACGACCGGATGTCAATAACTGCATCGGAGGGAGAGCTCTGAGAGGAAGATTCGGCTGCACTGCCGCCCTCCGGGACGGTGGCAAGGCCTGAATCGGATCCAGAGATGTCGGCTATGCTCTCGGGCCACCGAGAGGGTAGGGCTCAAGTGGAAACCTCCACCGCGTCCCGGGCCCTCAAGGTTGAACGATTGGTTTCTCGGGGTGGCTCGCGCTGGTTCTCAGCGCCCCGCCTCAGTGTCTTTATTTCCTGGAGGTGCATGAGGAGCTCACCAGGTCATGGA
>NW_015506088.1:31469-35653 GCF_001515645.1 Sinocyclocheilus grahami | reverse complement strand
CTGGGCCCTCTTCAAAGAGCGTACCAGCGGTATCCTTCGGTGCTTCTACCGACGACCGGATGTCAATAACTGCATCGGAGGGAGAGCTCTGAGAGGAAGATTCGGCTGCACTGCCGCCCTCCGGGACGGTGGCAAGGCCTGAATCGGATCCAGAGATGTCGGCTATGCTCTCGGGCCACCGAGAGGGTAGGGCTCAAGTGGAAACCTCCACCGCGTCCCGGGCCCTCAAGGTTGAACGATTGGTTTCTCGGGGTGGCTCGCGCTGGTTCTCAGCGCCCCGCCTCAGTGTCTTTATTTCCTGGAGGTGCATGAGGAGCTCACCAGGTCATGGATGGCACCTTTTACTGCCAGAAACTGACCTGCTGGTTCCTCCTCCCTCACCACCCTCGACGGTGGTGCAGCTAGCGGGTATACAAGGGTCCCCCCGGTGGAGCGGTTGGTTGCGATGCATAAAAAGAAGACCCGAAAATCTCGATGAGAGAGAGGTTTTCTCTGTCCCTGGGTCCCAGGAGGGCACGGAGAGTCGCGGACGGACCAGCACCGGACCACACTCATCCTCCTCCATCGCCAGCAGGCAGCAGTGGGCGATTCGAGAGCGTCAACAAAGGCCCTAATCACGCACCCTCTGCCAAACTGTGGAACCAGGTAAGCTTTGCACCGCACACTAAGACCCCTCTTTGGTCCGCTCACAAGCTGCCCGAGTTGGGTCCCTGCGTTCCACCTTGCTGCCCCACTGCGGGTACGGCGGTGGTTCCGCTGGTCCCGCTTGCACGGTATCTGGGTGCCTGGCTAGCGCTACCCAACCCGTCTCATTGGCTGCTACGTACCATAAGCCTCGGCTATGCGTTTCAGTTCACCCGGCGTCCCCCCAAGTTCATTGGCATTCGCTTCACGACAGTGAAGTCGGCCGATGCTCCTGTCCTTGTGAGCGGAGATCGCAGTCCTACTGGCGAAGGATGCGATAGAGCCGGTCCCTCCAGCCGGATGCTCCTGTCTTGCGTGCGGAGATCGCAGTCCTGCTGGCAAAGGATGCAATAGAGCCGGTCCCTCCAGCCGATATGGTGATGGGGTTTTACAGACCCTACTTCGTTGGACCAAAGAAAGGCGATGGGTTACGACCAATCTTGGAGCTGCGTGTCTTGAACCGGGCCCTTCGCCGGTTACCGTTCAAGATGTTGATGCAGAAACGCATCTTCGGGTGCATCCGTCCCCGAGATTGGTTTGCAGCAATCGACCTGAAGGATGCTTACTTTCATGTGTTGATCCTTCCGTGCCGCAGTTCATTTCTGCGGTTCGCGTTAGAAGGACGAGCATATCTGTATGAGGTTCTGCCCTCCGGGCTGTCCTTGTCGCCCCGTATCTTCACATAAGTTGCGGAGGCAGCCCTTGTTCCCCTGAGAGAACAAGGCATTCACATTCCCAACTACCTCAACAACTGGCTCATACTAGCTCAGTCTCAGCATCAGTTGTGTGGACACAGGGACCTGGTGCTTTCGCACCTCAGCCGGTTGGGCCTTCAGGTCAACTGGGAAAAGAGCAAACTCTCCCCGATGCAGAGGATCTCTTTTCTCGGTATGGAGGTGGATTCGGTCGAACAGACAGCACGCCTCACGGAGGAACGTGCACGGTCTGTGCTGAACTGCTTGAATTCATTCAAGGGCAGGACAGCGGTCCCACTGAAACTATTTCAGGAGCTCCTGGGGCATATGGCAGCTACAGCAGCAGTTACGCCGCTGGGGTTGCTTCATATGAGACCGCTCCAGCACTGGCTTCATGGCCGAGTCCCGAGGTGGGCGTGGCAGCACGGCACTCACCGGGTCCAAGTTACACCGGCATGTCGCCAAACCTTCACCCCATGGTCAGACCTTACGTTCCTCCGGGCAGGAGTGCCCCTAGAACAGGTCTCCAGGCATGCTGTGGTTTACACGGATGCCTCCACCACCACCTGGGGGGCAACGCACAAGGGGCACGCAGTGTCGGGGGTATGGACAGGCCCCCAACTGCACTGGCATATCAATTGCCTAGAGTTGTTAGCAGTGCACCTTGCGGCAAGGTGGTCTGCGCTCCCGTCGCATGTCGCAACTCGCCCGCCACCTCCTCCTTTGGAGTCAGAAGGTTCTGAGGTCACTTTGTGCCATTCACATTCTGGGTTTGCTCAGCCGTACGGCCCACGAGCTGTCACAAGCTACGCTCCCGGGAGAATGGAGACTCCATCCCCAGACGGTTCAGCTGTTTTGGAGACGTTTCATAGCTGCTCAGGTAGACCTGTTTGCCTCTCCAGAAACCTCTCACTGCCAGTTGTTCTACCCCCTGACCGAGGGAACACTCAGCACGGACGCACTGGCACACAGCTGGCCGTGGGGCCTTCGCAAGTATGCGTTTCCCCCAGTGAGCCTTCTCGCACAGACGCTGTGCAAGGTCAGGGAGGACGAGGAGCAGGTCCCGCTTGTGGTGCCATATTGGCCCACTCGGACCTGGTTCCCCGAACTAATGCTCCTCGCGACATCCCCTCCCTGGCAGATTCCTCTGAGAAAGGATCTACTGACTCAGAGATGGGGCACCCTGTGTCACCCACGTCCAGACCTCTGGAAACTTCATGTCTGGTCCCTGGACGGGATGCGGAGGTTCTTGGTGACCTACCCCAAGAGGTAGTTGACACCATCACTTCAGCGAGAGCACCGTCTACGAGAGACGCTTACACCTTGAAGTGGAACCTATATGTTGAGTGGTGTTCTTCTCGTCAGGAAGACCCCCAGAGATGCCCGATCGGGGTCATGCTTTCCTTTTTGCAGCAAGGGTTGGAGTGAAGGCTGTCTCCCTCCACCCTTAAAGTCCATGTCGCTGCGATTGCTGCTAACCATGACCCCGTGGAAGGGAAGTCAGTAGGGAAGCATGATTTGCCCTAGCCCTAGCTTTGCTCTGTCCAGTCCGAGCCTTGAGATGCTACATATACCGGACACAAAGCTGTAAGACCTCAGACCAGCTCTTTGTCTGTTATGGAGGCCGGCAGAAGTCTCTAAGCAGAGGTTTGCCCACTGGATTGTGGATGCCATCACCCTGGCTTATCAGGCACAGGGTGTGCCCTGCCCACTCAGGTTGCGAGCTCACTCTGCTAGGAGTGTTGCGTAACCGAGACATTCTCTTGTGAGGCCTTCAATGAGTGCAGCAAATTTATTTCTAGTTACTATTTATTTATTTATTTATTTATTTTACCTTTGAATTGAATTACCAACTCTATTTCGTAAATCCATATAGACCTCAAATATTTAGATATTAGATATCTTACTGCTTCAGTAACCATATAACTTTAATTATTGGTATTACTAAAAATTATTGGTATTTTTATTGTCATGGTTCAAATTGTTAAATAAATAATTGACTCTCCCTGAGGCCATCCAAGATGTAGATTGTTTCTTTATTGTTTCTTAATTTAGCATTACATCACTTGCTCACCAATGGATCCTCTGCAGTGAATGGGTGCTGTCAGAATGAGAGTCCAAACAGCTCATAAAAACATCACAATAATCCACAAGTAATCCACACGACTCCAGTCCATCAATTAACGTCTTGTGAAGTAAAAAGCTGTTTGTAATAAATTTATCATTGTAATTTTTTCCCCTTCAAACTGTTGCTTCCTGCTAAAATATGAGTCTATCCATCTAAAATTTAGCTTTCTCCTGGTGAAAAAGTAATCTCGTCTGAATCGGGAGAAATATGCACAGATCATGCAACTTTACAAGCAAAAACAGTTTTTATCAAATATGTCTGGATTTTGATGTGAGAGAGCAACAGGGGATGGACTTTTTCAGTGGAGAATATATAAATATTCAAAAGTATATCCGAAAGTTATTATAGATGGATTTGTTTCTTACAAGCATACAACTTTGATTGACAATAATTGATCGACTGGAGTCGTGGTGTGTATTATGATGATATTTCTGTCAGCTGTTTGGTAGTCAGGGAGGGTACAGTCGAGCTTAACAACTCAACCCCGTCACATAAAATTAAGATGGAAAATTATTTTTTTCAATATTTAATTGTAATCCATACACAATGTACTTATTTTATTTGCTGCCATATATGGTCTTCTCACCTACACTACATGAGGAGCAGTGGCCATTTTTTAGTGAAAAACTACAACCCTGTCACAAACATATATATATATGTGATGGTATATATGTTGG
>NW_015506088.1:13751-31425 GCF_001515645.1 Sinocyclocheilus grahami | reverse complement strand
TATATATAAATATATATTTCTCATTGTTTCTGGGTTGTAAACTTGTGACAGGGTTGAGTTATTTACTAAATTTATTAACCATTTTAATTAAACTTTGACAAGAATCTTACATCAGAAATTACACCTACATTAGCAGCAGAAAGACAATGCTGGGTATGGAGATATGTTGACCCAGAAAGAATGGGACAATATGAGAGAGAAACAGAACTGAAAATAAAAATGGAAGGCATGCATCCCTTCAAATGTGTTACAGTCTTCATCTCCGTCACAACTTGTCACATTAAATTTTTTTGCAAAATAAAAAGGGAAGACAATTAAGAATGAAAGCATTTCTTGCTGATTACCATCTGACAGGACTAAAACAATAAAATTGTGGTTTTGGTTAAACATCTTAAATTAACAATCTTTTTTTACAAAAATAAAGAGACCATAGACACACAATTTTAACTTCAGTCCTTCAGTCTTCAAAAAAATATATAATAATAATAAATGTATTTTTTTTATAAAGTTAAATTGTTATGAGGGCCACATGAGCAGTTGGTAGATGTTTGTTTTATAACAAGTTCTGTGTAAAATCCTTTTTTAAACCAATCCCATTTTGTCCGTTACGGGATTGAGAATAAAAGGTTTCTAAATCTGGGGGGAAAAAACCCCTGAAAATAATACAATTATCATTAAAATTCAAATGTAATGCATGAGGTGGGAAAATATGATTTGTTGGAGGTTTGATATGTGCCTAATGATGTGGTGTATTTAGAAAAGTAATCATACATAGTTGGGAAAAAATAAAAAAATAAATTCCAAGTTGAAATTTTACCAAATCCCAGGAATGACCCATTTACATTATTGAAGACTTGTAGTGCCATTAATAATCTTTGATTTTCAGGAAGGTGTTTTGTTATGTTTATAATCTTAATTTGTATTCTGTATTAAAAGCTTGTCTAATCAATATTAAATTCAGTCACAGTTGGTACATTATTAGCAAGCAGAAAACATTATGTTGAACAAGCAGGACAAAAGTTGCAGTTTTTCTGATTTATTTTGCAGAACATTATGCATACATAATGCACAAGGCTGTACTGCATGGCTTCTGTATTTTGTTTGATCAGTATGGCTTAATCTTAACTGTCATGGCATAAAGTACAAAGAAGATATTGTCAAGCTTCTCCACACTTGTGTTTTGTGCTGGCTACACCACAAAGGGTATAATTATTTTCATGCTTTCATTGGTGAATGTAGAGAGAGATTCCAGTGAGCTAGGTAATCAAGTGAAGCAGGAATGCTGTCCAATAATCCAATGCAGGGGCAGCGGCAGCCCACACATTTTCCAATTGTTCTTATATCTAACAGTGAGCTATAGAGGTCGTAACAAGTTCTTCATAACAAGAGCCAGATGACATAACTATGTCACTTCTTAAAGTTTCCTTCCACCACAACAGTACAGAGACAAATTAAGCTGTTGTCAAAAACCTTTTATGTGCTACTTATTTACAGTCCTACATAAAACAATTAGAAGTATATATTATACTGTAGCACCTTAAAACTTCAGCTCTGAGTATCTGCCTTTACTGAGGATCACTTGAATAGATACTCCTAAATTATTAGAACTGCAGGGAAAACCAGCTGATGTAGCAATTAGCCAGTGGCGTCATTAGCACAGTTAGAATTCATGTGTTTAAACGAGCATGAGATACAATGAGCTGCTCTGTTTCTGTAATTAGCTACTTTAAATCATAAAACTGTCCGAAAGACTATATCTAATTGCAGCTATATGCAGTATAGCTAAAATACTAATCTTTTCTCTTCATGTGAGTGGTAATAAAGCCAGAGGAAGAGATGTCTTTGAAACCCTGAGTGAACCGAAATTTGCCTATAGACATCCTCAGAGCTCCTTCACAGACTGAAGTTATAGCAATTTAATAACTTTTATAGTCCATTTTTAACAACATAGCCCATTAAAAATGGAAGAGTGGATTGTTACATTCATAATTTTGCGTCTTGACTGAGATGATTTTTTAAAGGTATTTGAAGAATGTTTTTTTTTTTAATGTTAATTAATGAAATTGTCAGCAAGTATATACACCAATCTATTAGTCATGGTGCTGAGTGCTTTATTGCAAAGACTTAAAATAATTAGCAAGGTAGATAATATTGTATGACAAAATATTAATAATGCCCCAATATTAGTAATACAAATTCCATGATTTCCTTCTTACATTGGAATCACATAGTTGTGTTTTCAAGGTTTAATTGTGCCAAATTAATTTTTATTTAAATCTTTCAATGAGACTTGTTTCATTTTGTTGTCAGGACATTTGGATCACCCTGCCTGCCCCGCAACATATTAAAATGATTTGTACTTTATAAATTAAAAACAAGCTCATCGTAGAAGAGGTGTATTCAACACGTTAAATGTTGCGTTCAAATTTTTTTTTCATTTATTTATTTAATTTTTTTGTAATAAATTAAAAGATCTTTGGAGAAAATAAGCACTGCCACTGACCCACTTAGGATAAACCAAGTTTCTTGCCTAGGCAAGCACTATACGAATAATAAGAAAATATGGTGAGAAGATGAGTGACGAGTGGTAGCAGTATGCTGTTGTTCAAGGTGGAGCAAACTCAGAAAGCAGAGCAAGAACTATCAAACTGTCACTGGTTTGAATGTTGTCACTTGTCTGGACTGCTGCAGATTGTATTTTACTTTGAATAAGGGTGACAAGCTTGACTTGTCACAATTTAAAGATTCTGATTATAAGGCTTTATTTAATCTCTTACGACAGATTGTTTTCGAGGGCTCTTCACCCTGTAGCAGTGTTCTTAACCTGGCGTAGACTAAGGAGCTTCACAATCACCTCCTTGCCTTCACTCAGGTGTTAAAACGATTATTCGAACTGCTGTTTAAACAAAGGGAGGGAATGACAGATTTATGAACCAGCTGAGGCCTGGTTGAGAGGAATAATGCACAAAAGGGATATAATGATGAATGCAATGTTGTTACACAAAGTAGATGGAACAATGAAATAGGAATCTATTACCTGGTTCAACCTGGGAAACTATTATATATATATATTTTTTTTTTTAGGTAATGCAATCTGAAAGTGGCATACACTCTTAAAAATAAAGGGTCCAGCAAAGTTTTTTTTTTCTCTCGCAGTGAAGAACAATTTTGGCTTCCTCAAAGAACCTTTCATCTATAGCACACCTGTACATACAATTCATTCTTTTTTTTGTGGTTTATATTTATGCATGTGTATTTTATTCACATCTCACTTTTATTATCTGTGTGTTGTTGTTGTCTCCGTGTACTGGAAGCTTGTGACACTATAACAAATTCCTTGTATGTGCAAACATACTTGGCAATAAAGCTCTTTCTGATTCTGATTCTGATTCAGTGAACAGTTCTTAAAATAACTGTGTTTTTTTGTCTTAGTGTTAAGAGGTCATTTTAATAATCTCATCCCTTACCAAAAAGTAGTATACTTCAAGTTTATTTTATTAAGTATACTTAATCAATACTCCTTTGGACTAAATTGGCCCACTTTCTAGTATATAAAAGTATACTTTTAAGTATACTTTAAGTATAACAATAGTAAACTTTGAGTACACAACTAGTTTACATCAATAAACTATTAGTATAGCAACTATACTAAAAGTGAACTTATAGGTATACTGATAGTTTACTAATTAAATACTTGTAGTAGCATTTTTAGTACACTTTGAAGTATAGTCTCAGTAAACTACTAGTTTAGTAGTTTATACTGCAAGTATACTTGTAAGTTTTCTTTAAGTGAACTTTACATCATGCTCTAAGTATACTAATATGTCCCTATTTAGGTATTCATTTGTATATATTTTGTTATATGAATATCTGAACATACAAAACATCAAAAGTAAGAACAGGGTATCTGCTTGTAAACAAAAACATTTTTATTATAGCTTCATGCATTCTTTTTTTAAACACTTGAATGTGGGTAAGTTTCATAAATAAAAAATAAAGAAATAACATTTTGAAGAAAAAGCTGAAAAAAAGACTATGAATTGGATTCAGAATGATAATCGAAATGTAGATGAAGTCGATCAACACCCCAAAGCTTGAAATTCATTATTACCTCTTCATTGGTCGAAATTTTATTCCATAATGTTACACAGTTTTGATGCTGTTTTATTTCTGATTATCGTGTTAGATTACATGTGGAAGCATCTGTTGTTTCGGTTTCTTCTTCACTTGTGTTTGTTGGAAATCCTATACAGAAGATGTGTACTAGCGCCTCCTACCGTATAACAATGAAAACACGGATTCTAGGAGCACAAGTATACAGTAGCTCAAATATATTTAGACTTTTTCTAAGTATAAGTCATTAATGTCATTTTAAGTATATTTCTGAGAAGTACATAAAAAGTAGACAAAGTATACTTTCCTATTTTTAAGTTTAAAAGAAGTATACTAATAGCACACTTTAATGCATTTCTTTTTCGTAAGGGAAGAACCCTTTACCACTATAAAAAACATTTGTTCAATGTAAAGGTTACATGGATGTTAAAGGTTGTTCATGGAATTATAGATGCTGTAAAGAACCTTTTATTTTTAAAGCGATAGTTCTCCCCCCAAAAAAAATCTGTCATTAATTACTCACCCTAATGTTGTTTCAAACCCGTAAGACCTTCGTTCATCTTCGGAACACAAATTAAGATATTTTTGATGGAATCTGAGAGCTGTCTGACCCTGCATAGTGTAGGGTATCAGACCGAATCAGACAATTTAAGATTTGATAAAGAACAGTTGAAACATGAGGAGCCGAATTCCACAGAGGCCCAAGACACAGGATGTTCGTAAATCAGATCCTGGTGCCACAAGCCTGAACCAACTAGCAGCTTTGAGTAGCTCACAGCATTTAAACAAAAGAACACTTATTGACAATTCCAAGGAGATTGTCAATTTTGGGGGCAAGTAATCAAGATTAAATGGTCAGAGATGCACAGCATGACCATCACACGTAAATCAGTGACGATCACGAGCTCTTTGGATTGGCTTCCCCCACCTCGACGACAAAGAACAGACTGAGATTCCTTACAGACCTTTTAACCTCTGGTCTTCACAGAACTTGTCCTCATCCACAGAATGGCACAGAAACTGCCTTTCCATGCACTTAAATGACACTAAAAGGACTTGTGAGCAACTAATCATTTCTATGCATAACTCCATATCATGTATTGTAACCCACAGATTAGACTATCATGTTTTAATCATTTACTGTGTGTGTATTTTGAATAACTATTGAATAGTTTATAGGATTATATTATATATATATATATTATATATATAACTTGGACCATGTGACTGATGAGATGACACGTTGATTTATGTATGGGGAGGAGAAATATACAACACCCCAGCAAAGATGATATCTAATTGGTCAAGGCACCATTTGGGATGTGTCCAAAAGCCCAGTTTAAATACTCAGGACACCATCAAATCAGTCTCTTCCTCTCTTTTTTGCCTTTTTCTAGCCGTGCTTTTTAGTCATCACCTTTTGCGCTCTTTGAGCGTGCTCTGGCTTACACGCCAGCCCCTCCAAAACCATGAGGAGAAACACCACCTAGTCTCGTCAAACTTTACTTCTATTTCTTTACTTTAGTTTCTTTTATTTTCCATTGAGAGTTTCGTGTTCTGAGTTAAGTTTTGCCTAACACCGTGTCTCCGAGTCCAACCTCGAGTGCCGTCTAAAACTTCAACTTCAAACACAACTCCGCGTCGTCAGCCAACGCCCAACCACTGGCTTCCCAAGATTGAACTTCCAGCCAATCAGCAACCTCGGGAAACTCCTTTCGGCAGCCAGACAAGGAAGGGAACCCCTTTCATAGGCAAGCAAGTACCTCCAGATTCTAGCTGAACTGATGCATTTAATATAAATTTTAACCTAGGGTTAATGAATTGATTGATGGTTGTTTAGGGCTATGCAATTGCACATATTGCTGTAAACTGAGGATTTCACATTTTCATTCTCTTAAACTAATTTCCTCATTTTCCCTCTTTCTACAACTTGTGTGAATACGTGTGTTAGATTAGTATATATGTCTTAGATTTATCCAATAAAGCCTTATTTATATTGAAAAGAGAAGTATCTTGTGTTTTGTACTTACAAGTTAATGTCTTAAACTGCCGATCTTGTTACTGTGCTAATTAATAGTGTTTTCACTATATTTTGGATATAAATATCCATTGCAGAGTTTATGTTATACGGCTCGTTCAATAAATCGCTGGCCGTCTCAGTGATCAGCCGTAAAACAGTAATTCTGTCCAAATTCCATTTAAAATCTTAAATGATTCCCTTTGAGCTAAATTGACCTGTTTCCCTTACTATAGACAGCAATGCAACTGAAATGTTCCCAAGTCCAGAAATCTGTAAAGTAATCCATTACAACCACAATTATACAAAGCTACGAGAATACTTTTTGTGCGCCAAAGAAAAAAATAACGACTTTATTCAACAATTCGTCTCCTCCGCATCACCCTGGAGAATATCCGCTCGATGTAAACAACGTATGCTGTTCTGTATCAGCTGCGTCACGACAAAAAGTTTTGCACACAAAAAGTATTCTCGTAGCTTCATATAATTGCAGATGAACCACTGATGTCACATGGAATATTTTACAGATCTCCTTGCTACGTTTCTGGACTTGAGAACATTTCAGTTGAGTTGCTGTCTATGCAGGATCAGAAAGCACTCAGATTCCATCAAAAATATCTTAATTTGTGTTCCGAAGATGAACGAAGGTCTTACGGGTTTGAAACAACATGAGGGTGAGTAATTAATGACAGCATTTTCATTTTTGGGTGAACTAACCCTTTAAGAGTGTAGTCCACATAATATAGGACAGAGGGAGATGATGGAAGCAGAAGAGCAGAAATTGGTGATCGGTAAAGTGATTTGTACAAATTTGAATGTTTTTTTTTGGTCTCATTACGACTGTGTTTCCTATTTTGTTTCTTGTGCCATTTAGTTTGTGAAGCACAGTTGCAGTTGTTGTTGAAATGGGATCCTAACTTCATATCTGTCTATGTCTTAAGCACATCACTGGTGTAGAGAACAAGAAATCGAGAGATAACCACCACATACTCATCTGCAACCTGATAGGATTAATTTGTCATTGCTATCCAACCTATTAAACAGTCCTCAGAGCTCTATTAACATCCCTCATATAACTGAATAAGGGAACTGTCCAAAAGTAGCTGTTTTAAAGGAACTAGCTTTTGTGAAATAACCCAATAGTATGTCTTAAACAAGTAACAGCTTAATGACTCCAAACATGTCTGCAGGACATGCAATGAGAGCACAGAACCAGCACCAGCACCACAAGGGATGAATGGTGGAGGTCGGCTTGTAAACCTAATAGTGCAGTGAGGCAGAAAAGGTAAGTGCTCCTTTTATGCCTTGCCAAGACGAGATTGTCTAAAACATACCTTTAGGACATGTTAAATATGGGTTATATTCTTGAAAAATTTTATTTACAAAAGAAACTAAAGATCAGACCACAGTAAAAATTCATTATTTTCCTGAAAATGGCTATTTATCTTGAAAACATGGCCATTACAGCATGTTTGAGTTAACAGGTATAAATGAATACACCAAATGTTTGCCTAGCTGCAGCAATCAGCAATTACCACAGTGCTAATAGTTTTACTACAATGGCAAAAACCCTGAAAAAACAAATGTATTTTAAACTGTAAACACCCTAAATATAGTTTTCTGTGTGATTTGGGCAGGGTTAAGTTGGTGTCACATCAATTGCTTTGAATTTGGCTAAAAAGCTCAATCTTGGTCTAATCTTAAATCACTTCCCTTATGCTCTTAGAGAAACAGACTCACAGACCATGGCCTTGCTCAAGTTTTTGCAGAGCTCTCGATATGGTTGAATTATGCTCCATAATCCCTTTCAGCTACTGAACTCTGTTGCCCCCTGAAAGTGACTATTGGCCTCTCTGAGGCTTTTCACAAGTTTGCTTCTTTAGGGAACTTTCCCTAGGAAACATTCAGGACATCTACTGTGATTTTCTAATAATTTTCCTGGCTAGTACTAGTAATCTGACTAGTAATTATTTCTGACTAGTAACTTTGGAAGCATCCTTGTTAATTTCAGGCAAACTGTTTCTCCATTTATCAGGTAAGGAAAAAACAATTGGAACAATTAAAATCCTCAGAAATGTTCACTTTGATTAGTTTGCTTATGCATGTGACCAATAAATTGCACCTTCAACATAATTTGTCTATGCCAAAAAAATAAAAGAAGACTTGTTTTCAGTGGTCTTCAAATTTTGATTTGTTTGAGAAAATATAGAACTTTTTTCATTTGATTTAGGCAGGCTAGGGGAGAGTGACTCACAGACAGCTTTTCTTGCATATGAAATGACCCACATGCCAACAAACCAATGAGAACGTGAAGCAATAATGATGATTCATAACAATTGGGCATAGACACCAAAGCTATTGTGGGTCCACTCACCCAAATCCCTCTATAACTGGCACAGATTTGCAGAAAATTAGTTGTTTGGCAAATCAATAAATTAGGGACAGTTAGATGCATATTCCCAACATTTTATTATGTAAGCTTTATGTTACACCTCCAATGGTAAGGGAATATATCGTAATGTTAATATTAATTAGCCAGTTCCCAGACTCATTCTCTTAAATGGCTTGCGTATGCATTGACTGCACACCCCTGCTAAATAAGTTTATATATGCATAGTTTGGCATATGCATGAGCCGATGAGACAAGTTTGTATTGCCGGCAGTCCAGAAGTGTGCCAGAATGCATCAACTTTATAATAGTTCAGAAATGTTGCCATTATTCACATTGTTGCCATGCCTGAAGACAGATCATTGTTCATAGTGTGCAACACGCAGATGTCATTGCTGCTCTGTTGGAGTCTATCAAAATGAAGGGGCGTACATCTCCAAGCTTTCTGATCAGAGAAGACAAGCCTGGCAGGGGATATCCTCTCATACCATCATCCACACAAAGAGGATTATGGTGAAGTGTGAAAGACAGGATTTTTCCTCTTTTCGTTTTGAAGAGACTATAAACGAATCATTTGGTGGAATTGGGTTTGTCGGCATGTTTTCTGTGACAGGTGGAACAAAGAAAGGGAGAGCGAAATCATTTGTGTAAAAATAAAGTGTTAGGCCTTCTTTAAAAAAAAATTATATGCTACAATTGACTCAATTCAAACATTTGAGCATTCAGTTTGCGTTCTCCTGCTGTAGTTGGTAAATTAGCAAACTTCAGTCTCAGCTAAACAGTTTCTGAAAGGCATTTGTGATAAATTCTCAAGTTGTCCACTGTTATGGGAAGCCTATGTGATGGCTATTCTGTAAAACAGGTTTTCTCAGCCAGTTGTTCCCAAACCCTTAGGGGCTTGTGATGGAACTGCAGGGGGTTTGTGAGATTCTGATAAGTCATCTGTATACTGTTGAGTCAAAGCAGCTCTGTGCCAGCTCCAAATTCTGCAAACTCTACAAATTAGGCAGCTTCAGCATGTAAAGCTGCACAAAAGGCACTCTAAAATATGCAAACTCATATTTGACATGCCTCTTTCCTGAGTGTCAGAGTTGTGATGCGCCTTTGGCTCTGTGTAAAAGAAATGCCACATCAGAGCCACTTTGAACTTTGCCGTTGTCATGACAGGCATATATCTTGTTTTCTTTTGGCTGTGTTGTTTAAAGATGGTAGTGTAATGCCAATGCCAAATTAAATTAAAACATTTTACATACTGTAATAACAACAAATTTGCAACATAGTATTATTTTAAATTGTGAATGAAGTTATTATGCTAGGCTGTGAAATTCATTATATTTAACTGAACCGTTAACATTACTTAGAAATCACAGGAGGCAGTCCAAGTAAGGCATGTGGGTTCAGCTTAGTATTTTTTTTGGCGGCCTGTTTTAATTTTAGTTTTAGTCGTCTTTTTGTGAAACTGTCATTTTAGTTTTTATTAGTTTTAGTCACGTTCATACTCTTTTTAGTCTAGTCAAGTTTTAGTCAACTAAAAGTCTGTGTAACAGATCGGCCAGGCTCCAATCACAACGATCCCTCTCACCTGAGTTCTGAGCACCCGCACCTGTCACCAATCAAGCACCTCATTACCAGCCTGCATAAGAGCACACACCTCAGACACCCCTCACTGTCCGGTCTCGTATATACGTAGAGGACGCAATGACTTTGCTACTGATTACCGGGGCATGCTTCTTGCATTACTTCCCGCCTGTGTTCCTCCTAGTGTCTCCTCGTCTCCTCGTCTCCAAGTGTCTCCTGTATCCCCTAGTTCCTGGATCGCTGAGGTGTGTGCTTCCCCTGGATACCTTCCAGCCTCAATCAAGCCAAAGACTCGGATTACTCCACTCTCCATATCCTCTGCACGCTCTCACGGACCTTTTCCTCACCGTCACTTCCTCCGGACTCAACACCAGTACTCTCTGTGACCTAATAAACTTTTGTATATAACTAACCTGTTGTGTCAGACCTCTTCCGTAACAGTCTGAGCATTTTAGTCTAGTTTTAGTCAATGAAAATTGTATTTTAGTCTCTTTTTAGAAATGCAATTCTATTTAACCCAGTCAATATAATATAAGTACCTAGTAGTATAGACGAAACCAAAATTTTCATCCATACATCCATTCCAGACACGGAAGATGCTCTTATTTGAATTTACAACATTTATTTTACCAACCAAACATGTTAGAACACACACACATAAATTTAAATAAAGACAACCCCGGCTGGCCGGCCATCGGCCCCTTTCTCTGTGTCAGACTTAACTTTGTTTGGTTTTAGTCTTCTAAATCAGTGTTTCCCAACCTTTCTTTAGTCGTGGCACCCTTTGGAAATTTTAACAAATTTGTGGCACCCTACAAAATTAATTGTCACAATATTTGAATTTCTAACTTCGATGTGATAATTTGAAAGTATAGATATTCGGTACAACAGAAAAGAACTGCAGAATATAATGTCATACAGATATTTTTAATATTATAAAAAAATGTGTCTATCAATGGTGGCAATCAGTAGGCTAATTTCTAATGAAGAGACCAATTTATATGACAGATTTTAATGTGGGCTTTTATTCATATGTAAACATTGTGAGATAGCTAGTTATAATGGTAATTAAACAGTTTTGATTTTATAGTTGGGTAATTTTGTTGCAGTAGCACGAGATAGCTTGATTTAAAACTTTGAATTGAATAAAAAATGACAAGGAGGCAAAGCAGTTAATAATGAAATAAGAACAAATAAAGAAATTACTAATAATAGCACAAATGAAAAAAAATCAGGATAGGCCTACAAATGAAATAAATTGCTTTTTAGTTTTTCAGGTAGGTCTAACACACAGTAGGGCTATTAAGAGATGTATTTATTTTTTATCTTTTTACCAATTATCCAAGTAATGTTTAATCCTAGAAAGCTATTATCATCAGAGGACACATGAGCATAACGGTTAGCAGATCAATGAATGAGAGGGCAGCGTTACCAGAGTTGCCCATTTACCACACCTTGTTACAGCACAGTAGGGCTATTGCAAACAGAGGCAATACTGTACTACATCAATGTTTTCTGTCAGCTTGATTTTTGAGTGGACTTTGCTGTTCTGATGAGCATGAACCATGTGGTATGATCATATACCACGAGTGGAGCACTCACATGGGCCGTGAGCGACTGAGCGGAGTACACACGCATAGAGCGGGATAATACACAGAGTGTCATACCATGTGACAGTGAAACCTGAGCAGGGAACTCATTTTCGGCAGCCGGAATTTCAGTGCATCTCTAATTATTGGCGACATTACAAATCGATATTATATAATAGCTGCTTTTTTGAACATTTTAGCAATTTAAAAATATTAAAAAATGATTTTTTTACACGGCACCCCTGCTCTCGACAGACCGGTTAGGAAACACTGCTCTAAATAATGCCGCGAGTGGGGCTTGAGGAAGTGACGTCGCCTGCGTCTGCGCAGTGCGACCTGATGCAGCCCCTGAAGCCAGACACAGGAAACAGAAATACTGCAAAATAATAATAATAACGCGACTAAACGAGATGAAATAACGTTATAACATTTGGTTTCATCTCGTTTTGGTCAACGAAAATGAAGAGACATTTTAGCATAGTTTTTATTTTGTAAACCACATTTAGTCTCGTTTTTATTCGTCAACAATATTGCATTATACATTTAATTATAGTCATCGTCACATGACCAGCATTTTCGTCTCGTCTCGTTTTCGTCACGTGATAAAGCTTCGTTGACGACGATATTTAGTCAGAATTTTCGTTGACGAAAGCAGCAAAAATGTTGAGAACCCCTGCTGTAAAAGGTCCTCCACATGTAATATATTCCCCTTGTGGTGGTGCAGGCTGAAAAAAAAGCCCATGATAGATTTCATAACCTTCAGATAATGCTCTCCCACTGCTGTGGGAATAGTGTTATCCTGAAGAGTTAGGTGTGTGGATGAGAAATGGAGAGAAAAATAAGGAAAATATTTTAATGGACATATAAAAGCGTCTTAGGGCTTTTTCTGTCATAAAAAAAATATATATAGACCTTTTAAAATGTAAATGTATGTATATTTTTATTTAAGGTTCAATAAGACTACAATGAAAGTTCCCAGAAGATCTGTTTCCAGTAGTTTTTTGAAGATTGCAAGGGATATTTCTGTTCATCACACGTCATACAATGGCAGTGTTTTTATAGTTGGTATAAAGATTATTGCCAGCTGTATTTGTGAAATACGCTTTAACTCATGTGGTCTTTTTAATTGGTTCTATTATCGGTTCATTTTTTTATTCCCTTTACTTTTACAACATATATTTTGATCTTCAAATCATTGTATGCTGCATTTCTTCTGAGGCCAAGCAGCTTTAGCTGTATTGCTATTAACATCCAGCTGTTAACATTCATCCTATTTCACCCACTTTTCTTTTCCTGTATGCACAATAACAAAGCAGCCACCACAAACCTGAATAGTTCTAGTTCCCGCTGCATGTTTCTTGACCCTGTTTAATTCTATCTCTCTCTCTTCTTTCTTGGCCACATGGGACCACCATTGCTGCGATTATTCAGCAATTAGTTGGCTGTCTTCATAGGCCATGCAGTACTGAGCTAGAGACAGTTGCCTTATAGCCTATTCTTCATGTTTTCAGTAGGTTTCTGGTAATTATTTTTGAGTCTTCAGTTCAGTAGTGGGGGGAAAAAAGGTGCACAGAAATATGCAGCTTCCAGGAAACCACTAAAGGGAAACTGTGCTACACATTTTTTTTAAAGTTGATATCAACAATTAATTAATATTAAATATCTTATTTATAGTAAGTAGTATGAATTAATTCAATGAGGAACAAGGATTTGAAACAGTGTTTTTCAAAGTTCATAGATATTATGTGGCATGTCTGATGATGCCATATGGACTGGTTGGATCTTCTCAGCCTCTGGCCATTAAGGGCAGTTTGGCATAGCAGGTTTTTATCCTGCTCAATTCCTGAAGCCGAGACAGACAGATGTATTACTTTGAAGCATATGGTCCCAAGGAACCATCCAGAGTCTCTACAGAGAACTTTTGGATATTTTAGTAATTGATAACTTCCCATTGTGGATCTTTTAGTAATTGATAACTTCCCATTGTGGTCATCCAAAATCCTGTGCTTCCATGCTGCAGATCATGACAAACACAAAATACCCTGAACTGGCAGAAAACTATTCCCTGTAATGCCATGTCAGACACATATTATCAGAATGAATTCCCTGGCACTCTAAGTAACCACTGTAACCAAATTAGTTGAATTAAACTGTTAAAATAGATGGAATCCAATGATCTCATGGGATGTGTAAACATATCCATCAAATTAATGAAACAAATTAAATAACAGAGTGCCTTCTCATAGTGATAAAAGACTTGGCAAAAGCTGGGCTAAGCACATCAAATGACATATGAGTGTCATTTCATTTTGTGTCGTGCCAAGCACTGTCAACAACACCAAATGCCATTTTATGATGTGCCTAAAAGGTACACACCTGCCCACACCTAAATGACACAACATCAGGATTTTCAGACCAGAATTATGTTCTGGGGACACAAAAAAATAAAGCCATACGTTTCTACTCTAAATCAGCCATATTGCCGTGTGTAACAGAATTAAATGTTTAATTAAAACATAATTAAGTTTGTAAGAGTTATTGTATATGTCCATTACAGCATATGCTTGGAACCATAGAAGTTTTTTTTGTTGTTGTCATTGTCAAAATTCATAAAAAAGTGTGAGATGGCACTCATAGATTGCTTTAGCAGCATTCAGTCCAGTGATTTGCAATTGGGTCGGAATAAAATGAACAAATAAATAAAAAAAGAAAAATAATATTAGTAAGTAGTTAATTAATAAGACTTTTTAAAATTAAAATTAAATTGATTAATTCAAGTAAATTGATCAAAAGTGACAGTAAAGACATCTTACAATGTAAACTATGTTCTAAAATAAATGCTTTCAAGTAAATGAACTTTCTATTCATCAAAGAATCCTGAAAAAAAGTCTCAGTCTCCAGAAGAAAAAAAAAAATCTGTTTTTTAATATTGATAATAATGTTTATTGATCAACAAATCAACATATTAGAATGATTTCTGAAGGACCATGTGACACTGAAGACTGGAGTAATGGCTGCTATTTATGAGCAAAGATCAAAGAGACTTGTCTATTGGAAAAATGTCTATTGGAACACAACATGTTAACTTGTAAGATATATTACTTTAAGTAATCAAGGAATGTATTCAACAGTGTTATGTTTGTGGATGTGCAGATGTATACTTCCTAGTAAAGCCATAGTCTAATCTCCCTGTGCAGTTTGTGGCCTTCAGATGCTGTGTGTACAGAACCAGAGTGGGTTCATTTTAAAGAGATTATGGTGGTAGGATTGTAATTTCACTCTAATACTATTGGTGCAATTGACTCTCCAGTTCCCCTTTTAAAGCAGTGTGAAGTTGACTTGAGACATTCTGGATGGCAACCTTATTGGAATATCTGCTGTTGTGGAAGATGTGTGAGAGAAATCTCAGGATCCTGAAAGAGGAAATGTCTCTGAGTGAAATGGCTCCCACTATACCATTTACTTCTCTGTCTGAAGTTGCAGTCTTGCTCCAAATCAACTGTGAAATTGTATTTGAAAGACATTAAACTGGTACTGTTACACTATAGGAGTTTGCTCACAGAGCCAAATCTTATTTTCAGTTGTATCCCACTACTTCAATGAGAACCAGTGTAACACTGAAGACACCAGCAGCCAACATATATAACGAAATGCTGAGCATAATTAACTCAACATCTGCTGTACTAGATGCAAGTCTTTGTCTACTTACACTATGCTATACTACACTATACTGTGCTATAAGCAATATTCAATAAGATTAGAGGGCTAAAACAAACTGTTGTATAATTTACTACACGTTTTGCACGATCTCCCGTGAAAAAGAACATGCTAACCTTTAAAAATCAATCTTGGCTCATCAGGCTTATGCATTTCCTGGGAGAGGGAGCAGAAAGAAACAAAAATAAATAAAACACCAGCAGCGGAATTTGTCTTTGAAATGAAACATCAAATGCATTAAGAAGTTCCCTGTCAAAGGCCAGTTGCGATGACTCAAATTAAATTGAATTGCCAAGGCAGTTGTACGGATAAAAGTCGAAATAAGGCAATCGATTAAGAGCTTTAATAATGAGCTTGCCATTGATGATATTGGGAACTAAGAACATCAGTTGGGATGAGTATCGTTTTTAGTCTTGAGTCATAGATCTTACACCGTACAAGCCATTTTAAAGCAGCTCTAACACAATCATGCTAGAATACTTTTGTTTTCAAAGTAAATGTATCGTAGCCTTTCTTTTTTTTTCTCTCTTCTTTTCTTTTCTTGTCTTATTTCTAACAGTGTTATGCTACATCTTTTCATTCTATATGCACACCATGCCAACCATTTTCAGTATGAGACTCACAGAACAGATTAATTTAACTGTGGTATTCACTCTCAAAACTTTGCAACCTGTACGTAGTTAAGATAATTTTAGTTCTCAGTTCACTGAAACAATTAGCATCCTTTCTGCCAAACAAAAAAATCTCATCTGCAAAAGTGTCAAATAGCAGCCCTAGGCACTTAGCAGTGGTCAACAAAGATTTTCAAAGCGACTTATGGACCAATTCTACTTTTGTAAACTCAGATGACAATTCAGACAGGAATTAAATCACCACTAGGTTATTTGCCTGGGAATTTTCTCCACATTTCTGATTCAAACGGCAATAAAATCACAGACTAGTTCATGCAAATTACATTATTTGCACATATAAAACAATTACTGTCTGAGTAAGGCATGTGATTTATGGCTATAATGTATGTGCACAATAATATCACTTACATCTTGCTAACAATTTCCATATTCATTACATTAAATGAACACTACAGCAATGACCCAGACATAAAGCCAACAGAAGTCAAGTACTGTTTGATATCCTATTTATAATGATTTATTGCAGTTTTAGTGCTATATTTATTATATTTGATATATATGTTTTATATATAAGTTTGGAGTGCACACATAGATACTATTGAATTTGCACAGATAGACAGTCCATTAGAGTCTGTTTTAGTGCAATTGAAAGAAGCTTAGCTCCTGTTCTAGAAACCTGACAGAATGTCACATTCATTTTTATGTTACAAATCCTCTTCCATCCTCAATCTAAAGAACACAGAAAGATATCAGTGAAAGCCATACACTGTATATGGCAAATCATTTATTTATCTGTCATCAGATAGACTGCATGCCCCTGTCAGCTTTACTGTCAGGGGTATACAATACACATCTGATCAGTTCACTGCTCCTGAGTTATGTGGATGAAAAGCAGGTATATAGGTATATACAGGTGCATCTCAATAAATTAGAATGTCGTGGAAAAGTTCATTTATTTTAGTAATTCAACTCAAATTGTGAAACTCGTGTATTAAATAAATTCAATGCACACAGACTGAAGTAGTTTAAGTCTTTGGTTCTTTTAATTGTGATGATTTTGGCTCACATTTAACAAAAACCCACCAATTCTCAACAAATTAGAATACTTCATAAGACCAATAAAAAAAAACATTTTTAGTGAATTGTTGGCCTTCTGGAAAGTATGTTCATTTACTGTACATGTACTCAATACTTGGTAGGGGCTCCTTTTGCATGAATTACAGCATCAATGTGGCGTGGCATGGAGGCAATCAGCCTGTGGCACTGGTCAGGTGTAATGGAAGCCCAGGTTTCTTTGATAGCGGCCTTCAGGTCATCTGCATTGTTGGGTCTGGTGTCTCTCATCTTCCTCTTGACAATACCCCAATTCTATTTTTCCAAGAGTAGAATATCCGTCTAATTATGCTACAAAATAATAGCAAAATCTGACAGGGTAGCACAATCGTCAGAACACCTGCCCAGGTCAGGGTGTGGGCTAAATAAGAGATAGGGGTTTCTGTTGCATGCCTTCGGTCAGTGAAAAATTATATTTTTAAGGACAGCCTGCATCGGGTGACAACACTACTGTACAGCAGTGTTTCTTACCTTATTCCCCAACGTGCAATCCTGCGCTGGAGAGTTTTCAAAGACACACCAAAGC
>NW_015506088.1:9275-11481 GCF_001515645.1 Sinocyclocheilus grahami | reverse complement strand
AGATTCAAATTACTGTATTCAAAATGAGTGGCATAGAGTAAATGCGGCCAGACCAATGGAGAACTGATGAAAAAAAAAATTTTCCTCTGAAAAGATTTTTATTTTTTTTAAAGCAGCGATTGATTTGAAAAAGTCATCCACCACTGAAATTAAACTATAAATGAGGCTTTGCCAGCAGACCTGTATGATTTGATCAAAGTAGTGATGTTTACATGCTTAAATGACTTATATCTGCTTTGAGCGCAATCATGCATCTTACTAAATGCATCCTCTGAATGCATTTGCTGCAAAAATCAAGAGCACTTTTTGTCATCCTCAAAGAGAATTAATCCACTGAGGTTTGCACAGGTGAGTTAATAAGATGTGAGCACCTCAAAGAAAGCTAGAGTGTCAAAGTGAGTTAGGGAAGCAATATTTTGTGGGCAACTGGGACAGGCATATTAATTGTCTCCAATATATGTTTGTCAGCTGCAATTATGAGTTGGTGAATATTAGGAAACAAATTCATACCTTTGCTTGGAAAAGTAATACCCTCCATCCCATTCCTGCTTCAGGTTCCTAAAATACCTTGAATGCAATGTATGTCATTTTGGATAAAAGCGTTTGCCTAATGTATAAATGAAAATGGAAATTTTCACTGAAAATCCACTCCTTTGAGATGGATGTTGTCAAATTAATCTGTTGATCCAGTTCACAAAAGAGTGAAATATTTGTGAAGTTAACAGCTCACTGGAGTTAAATGTAGGTCTGTTTCTTACATAAATGTTCTTATCTTACAGTTTGAGACTTGAAATATCGTGCACAAGTTGTATGGGGCATTTATATCATGCTTTTATGGTGTTTGTTTGTCCTTTTTGAAGTTCAGAATAAAAAAAAGTCACACTGGTTTGCAGGGACAAAATGGTGCATGAATGATAAACTTGCAATTTTGTATGACCCATTCCTTGCAATCTATGTCGAAATCATGCAACACATTTGCCACTGTTTTCTCTTGATAAGGGTTATTTTGAAACTCTATGTTGTATTTGTGAGACCAAAAAGAGTATGATTCAAACAGTAAAAGACAAAAATGCATGGAACACAAAGAGCAGTTGCGAGTTCAGGTTTTTGTCATGCACCTAGGACTCTCTCTGGACAGCTAGTCACACCGTGAAGAAGATTAAAATGCCTAGGAAATGAGGCTCAACTCTTGGCATGATTAATGTCTATGAAGTGTAATTAAAGACTTTCAGTTAATTCCCTTGTCTTCTGACACTTTAACCAGTTTTAATCATCCCCACTGACTGGCCATGCATAATTGCGCAACCTCTACAGACCGACAAACTATTAACTCCATAAAACATTAACTGCCGTATCTAAGAGGTATATTTGGGAATGTGCTACAGATCAATGCACACTGAAGTTCTTCCGGTTTGTGGGGTATAAGGTCCGTTGGTGCGGCTGGCAATGGATTAGTTATTTTTTCTGCCTCTTCATGCAGAAAAACTATGTATCTGATTGTTGGTGCTGGCATGTTTTACTCTGTTATTTATAGTACTTTCAATGTCCTTTCTGTGTTGAAATATTATGTTTTATTAACAAAGTTCGGGAGGAGCACGTTCAGATAATTAACCTAATTAACATGAGAGGAGCACATTCAGTAATCAACTCAATTAACAAGATAAAAGAGGTATATATACACAGCAGTACCAAATACGCATAACCTTTACTCTATTTATTAAAGGTAAGTGTGCACTCATGAAATGCCATTATTCTCTTTTAATGCAGTTGTGGTTTCATTATTTTTTTTTAAATGAAAGCATCAAGGAACGACTTTTGCATTATAAATGATGTCTGTCAGCATAATTTTTACTTATACTTTCACATAGAGAAATTGTTTTCTATAGAACCTATATGTATAGCAATGAAAGCAACTGGATGTATGACGCATGCTGTGAAATACAGAGAACAGTCAACACTGCTCTACTACTGCAGCTGGGAGAAATGATCACTTAAAAAGTGTTAAGGTTATTTAATTGCATTCTGCTTACTGCTCTGAGGCTTTCAATTACGGAAGCCCCGAACCGCATGGTGGGAAAAAAAAAGAAAGAAAACTTATGGTGGTGTACAAAAATAAAAAATAAAACGTATCTCGTTATTTCGACATAATAACTCGTTATTTCGACATAATAACTCGTTATTTCGACATAATAACTCGTTATTTCGA
>NW_015506088.1:879-3106 GCF_001515645.1 Sinocyclocheilus grahami | reverse complement strand
CCTGATATGTACCCCCCTTGATACTCACAGGTATTTGGTACAGACCGGCTTGATCGGGGGCAGCCGCCGGGGAGTCGGGAACCCGGATCAACGCTCCCCCCTCCATCATTGGACACCGGTCCAGAAAATGACCCGGGCCCCCGCATCTCCAGCAGGCCGGCCCAGGCCTTCCCGCCACCCCAGCGGCAGAAGAATGGCCAATAGATTGGAAGAGAGAGGAGAAAGGTGACGATGGAATGGCGGCTCCTGCGCTCTCCACTATGCCCCCTCGTGTCCCCGGTCTGTTCTCCTGGAAGACCCCACCTTGCTGTGGGGTTCGTGGGGGCGCGTTACTACGCGACCTGGGAGTAGGAATAGGGCGAGAGAGAGAGACGGGAGGGAAGGTGAGGGGGAAGAGAGAGAAAGGTTAGAAAGGGGCTCACCGACCCCATGGCACGCCGCTCAGATCGTCTTCAGCCAGCTCTATGGCCTGTATCAGCGACGTCGGGCGGTGGCACTGGACCTACTCGGCCGTCCCCCGGGGTAGCCGAGCGATGAACTGCTCCAGCACTACCAGATCGACCACTCCCTCGACATTGCGTTCCTCCGCCAACAGCCACTTGCGGCAAGCGTCCCGGAGCTGTTGGGCCATCACGAATGGCCGGCCGCTGTCCCCCAGCTCCCTTGACCGGAAGCATTGCCGATGTTGTTCGGGGGTATGGCCGACTCATTGAAGGATGGCCCGCTTCAGATCGTCATAAGCCAGGAGGTTCACTATAGGCAGCTGTTGGGCTGCCACCTGTGCTTCCCCAGTCAGCAGCGGGAACAGGCGCACCGGCCATTGGGTGCGCACCCAGCCGCACACGTCCGCTGTTCTCTCAAAGAGATCCACGAACGCCTCTGGGTCGTCCTGTGGACCCATCTTCATCAGCAGGACGTAGGCCATGGAGGGGGCCGCTACTGGGGCGACCTCCCAGCCAAGCAAGCTCCGGAGGACCCGCCGGTCTTCATCCTGCTCCTGGACCAACAGGCGGAACCGATCCTCCTGCTCCAGCTTGAGATTCATCAGCGCCTGATGTTGGGTTTGGTGAAGCCCGGCAAGCGACTTCACGAGCTCCGCAAGCGGCGGTGGTTTAGCTGGCTGCATGGCGGCGTGCCGGCTTCCTCGACCCGGGTTTCGGCACCAGTGTAATACAGTTTGTTTGAGATGAAGGACGAGGAAGTCAGGGGTGTCAGACTCTTTTAAATAAAGAGTAAACCTCTTTATTTACTCCCCCAAAACAAAACAGAACAAAAATAAAGTGCTGTTCAGCTCTCTGCCGCCACAGTCTTGCATAAGCACACACACACATGCACTCTGCTCCGACTCTCTCTCGGATGCAGCTGGACTTCCTCTCCCAGGTCTGCGTGGCGCTTATCTCTCGTCTCTCCCCCAATCACTGGAATTACAGACAGGTGCTAATCATTATTCACTTGATCTCCTTATTACCGCTCGTCTCCAAACCCTTTCTCCCGCTGCAGCCTTTCACCTTCCCACGCCCCCCTCACCACACTCAGCTTTAAGCATACTCAAAGGTCAGAAGTTGTGCGTGCTGTGGTAATATGTATTTTAAAGTATTTTAAAGAAAAAAAAATATATAAATTGCATTCAAATATTTAAATTGTAAAAATATTTCAGAATATTACTATTGTTATTCTAGTTTTGATTAAATAAATGCAGCCTAGACTTCTTCCAAAAAACATGAAAACCCTCAACCCTCTCTGAAAATGCTCTCACCCTTCTGTGAGTTGCCATGATTGATGTTTCAAATTTAATTTGTTGTCTGTTGTTTATATGTTGTAGTTGCAGAATGAAAATAAATACACCTGTGAATTGTGCTTGTGTGTGCAAAACCTTCCCGCGCTCTATGATATTCTGGTCCCTATCTATAACCCCATGAGTAATTATTATTTAATCATTTTTTTTACTAATTTTACCGTCTGCTAAACAAAAATCTAATCAAAAGTTTAATCACTTAGAAAAGCAATGGCATATCGCTCATCAATAAGCTCCCTTATTTAAAGGTATCATTCATGTAATGGTGCGGGACAAGTTATGTTTTGAGTGGAAAAACAAGAAAAATAAGCAGGAGCAATAACAATAGCGATGCTTGCCTTAGCAAACGCTGCTAATTAACATGTCCAAGCTGAGAACAAGCCTCAGCTGTGATAAGTAGGCTGTATCTGTTTATACCGTGTTGTGCATACA
>NW_015506088.1:0-555 GCF_001515645.1 Sinocyclocheilus grahami | reverse complement strand
TTTTTTTTTTAATACTGCAACTAGCATAACTGCTATTGTATTGCAGCAGTACAAATAGAAGTTGAAAATTGTTCTAATTCTGAAGAACATCATTAGGACTGGGGATGTTTTTAAGACCTTGACCTACAATATATTCTGGGATCTCATATCACTTTAAGTGATGTTTTGTCAATAGTTGATTGCTGGGGTGTATTAGGTGTCAGACCTTTCTTAATTGTCACAAGCTTTCTCATCAACATATGATATCCGCATGCCAAGAGCTGTAGGTCACAGAAATCTCAGTCTATATAAGGGCACAAGAGTTTCTCAGCCACTGGCTTATTAATGAGAATACTTTCCACTCCTCCACTAGATTTAGTCTACTCTCAGAGGAAATAACTCATGTGGCTAGGGATTTTTTCAATGATTTATATACTGGAGAGAGCCAATTAGCAGAAAACAAAGCATTGCATTATGGTCTACATGACAAAAGGAGGGCAAAGGTGTTCGGCGACCAGCTTGACTGTTAGAGTAACTGATGGTTCCATCGATCAAGAGTGGATCTTTATGTTTGAC
>NW_015506087.1:611673-614360 GCF_001515645.1 Sinocyclocheilus grahami | reverse complement strand
GAATGGCAGCCTATGGTGACATTTAACTAGTGAAAATACAATTACTGATATCAAGAATTATAGTTTATACTAGTTGAAAAGTAATTGTTGATATCAAGAATTAGCATTGTTACTAGTGGAAATGTAGTTGCTGATATCAAAAATAGCAATTGTTACTAGTAGAAATCTAATTCCTGATATCAAGAATTAACATTTTAACTAGTAAAAACTGAATTGTTGATATCAAGAATTCATATCCTGAGAATGAATAAAAGTCAAAAGGGCTTGCCATACAAGCGAAGCCTGAATGGTTTGATCAACTTGAAACGAAATCCCGTAACCTTGAGTTTGTTCAACTGTTATCACTGAACAGGCCCCTTTTGTGATTCACGAAAATGCGTGTTAATACCAGCTGGAAACGGGGCCTGCGCTTGTGCTGTCATCGGCGCAAAGGTAATCATAACACCTGTTAACTGCATGGTAAGGAATAGTGGGTCTTACATAATGGCTATCATATAAGTTATGTTTAGTTCTTGTGAAACTTGATCCGGGCCGCTGTTACTACGTTAGCTCGGAGCCTCTGTTCATGGTTAACTTGCGTTACATTTCTCAGAGCTGGTGGGTCTAAACCAATCTGAAATAGCCCCTTATAACGTCCAATAATACAGTTAACTTGAAGGAATGACTGGAAACGAGTGAGCGATTTCGGACAGCCGTTGAGTGTACATCTTCGCGTTACTTGCGGTGCGTGAATGAGTGCACTCAACAGCGTCCACTCAGGTTTCGGACTTCACTACAAATGGATGTCCCCTCGAAAAGTATCCTATTTGAGGGTACAGAGTGGCGATTTTAGATTCAGTTCAAGTGATAAGTATAGCAACATTTTAAATGTGTACGTTATTTTCCTCAGTGCAGATGGGCCTAAACCAATCCGTATCGAGCAGAGCAACGCTTCAGATTTTCCCGCCCGACCTGTGATTGGAGGCGGTCGGAATGGCGTTCAAGTGAATGAGATGCCGTCAGTCAGCTGTTTCGCGAGGAAAAAAACGCGGCCTTAACATTTCGGCATTTAGTTTTAGTGTGGTTTTTTGTATTTGTAACTTTAATATTTAGTGTGTGTCTGTGTGTACATGTATAATGATTTTTATCTCGAATATAATTAAACAAAGATATCAGAAGGCTGATTAATCCATATAACTGTCAACGTTACTTACCAACAACTTGACGAACTGACGACAAACTACAAACAAACTTAAAGACGCTTAGTAATGAACTTATAAAAACAACAGTAGTAGAAACAGACGTGTAATGAATGAACAGGAACGTAATATATACAACTGGTGCTATTTACAGGTTATTAATGTGGGAAAAATTATCCAAAAATGTTGAGAGTACAGTAGGCTGAGGAAATCAACGGTCATCTGATACAAATTACAACGGTCATCGCATATATGTAGCCTACGGTCACGTGACATTCATTCATTTATGTATTTTTTTTTTTCATTTTATTTATCTATTATAATTTTTCCTGAGCTAGATACAGGGAACCCAATGTGCTCATGTTTAGAGAGGTTATAAATATTGCTATGTTTTAATATTGCTTAGTACAGGTTTTTTATTTTTTACGGGTTGCCAAAGACATAATGTCAAGGGCTACTTGTTTGCTACTTGTATTTATTTGTAAAAGAAGAAACAAACTGTTTTCTATAAAAGTCTGGAATTCATGAAATACAGTAACCTAAACACATTTAGTATGGATATAACTGCAAAAACTACCATAGCTTCATAACAAAAATAATTCTGTAATTATACTGCATTATTCTTGTAACGGTTAATACAGTCTTGAGCCCTGATTCACAGTGGATGTCTGATGGCAAGTTGGATGGAGTGATTTTTACAATGGCATCTCATAGACTCAATGCGGGCACCTTGTTGGAAACCGCTTGTTTAATATATTGCTTCTCCACAAATCCACTGTAAGATTTAGGTTCTACAATTTTTTTTTTTAACTGTGTAGTATATCTATTCCTTTGATACATGAGTGATGTGTCTGGGACATGATTTCTTTTTCTCAAGTTTCCTTGATTCTGCTGCTTTGGCTGCACCAGCTGTGGAAACCTGACCTGGTGAGGACCCTCTCCTCCATCCTCCATTGAACCTCTCATCACACTCGGACAAGGTAATGAATTGTTAAAGATTCTGTTGTTGGTCAGTGAATGGCTTGTTTTAAGCTGCAAACTAGTCATTTTAATAATTTTTCTGATCAATTTGATAACCGCTATATTACTTCTGTTTATTGAAAAAGCATGTTACTCCACATCATGACTTTGCCGGGGGGTTTTTTTGTTTGTTTTTTCCCCCAAAATGTAATGTTTACATTTTAACTCTTTTGTACTTAATGTGCAGAATAGCCGACACTTTAATAAAATACACAAAATAATAGTTTTTTTGTCCAATTAATCAAATAAATAATTGAAGAATTAATTAATTGTTGAAATAGTTTTTACTTGCATCCACAATATGAAGTTATTCACTGGGGAAAACACATTTCAAGCGCATTACACAGCAGAAGCACCTGACCGAGTAATGCACTCACAATTATCTTTGTAGCATTTAATGAAGTTTCTACTGCTTTTAACAACAGCTGTACATTTCATGCAGAAGCTCACTCTATGGAGGCCCAAACATGCAGAAATTAAAAATAAATA
>NW_015506087.1:608047-610290 GCF_001515645.1 Sinocyclocheilus grahami | reverse complement strand
AGCTTAAATTTTCGTTTTTCGTTCATGGGTGGAAAAATGAATAAACAGTTTGAATTCTACATGTCTACATGTGGGCGGGAATTAAACGCCCCTTTCTGCTGATTGGTCAGCCAAAGATCAAACCGTGCCGTCATCCACAGTATCTTTGAAACAAATTAATTTCTTAATTAAACAAACAGACTTACTGGGTGAGCAGGGTTGGCTATGACAGCTGTCACATCATACCCTGCCATGCCCAGCTGATGCAAAGAATAGAATTTATATCTACACAGAAGAAAGCCCTGTCTAGACTCTGCCCCGGTACGAGTTGTGTCGAGCTATTCATTAGCCTGTTTGTTTGATGAAAAAAGATTAAATGTAGTAGCAATAAATGCGTTAAGAATCCATATAACTGCAGCAGCAGAGGACTATTATTCTGCTGCGTGATACTGCGGAAGAACTGATGACGGCACGGTTTGATCTTCGGTTGACCAATCAGCAGAAAGTGGTGTTTAATTCCCGCCCACGTGTAGAAATCGAATATTCAAGCTGTTTATTAAAAAATTAAAAAATGAAAAAGGAGCCGTTTTCTCATTTTTCTACTTTCAATATTAAATAAAAAAACGAATGATACACGGATTAAGACTAATGATAAGATACATGTTAATCAAATCTTGTGTAATATGTTTGCTGAAATAAATACCAGAAAATTTTGATCCACAGCTTTTGAGAATCGATATAGTATTTAATCGAAAAATCTTTTTTTTTTTTGCCCAGCCCTAAAGGCAGTCCTGGTAGAGCTCCGGTGATTCATTGGTTGAGAGATCACACACAAGTTCCAAGATATTTTCTCAGATTCACATTGTCAAATTATTTTATAGGGGCTGAATGTAACTACTTAACCTGACAGTTTCGTCATTAAGCCCAGAACCATCAACGTCGTCGATGAGATTCTAGGTTGATGACGCCTCTAAAAACACTCAAAATGTGTTAATTTTGTAATCACAGAGAAAAGACTCCCTAAAGAATTGTGAGCATACGGAAAAGTAAAAAAAAAACAATGAATACATTTGGAAATAAACACAAATAAATATATATTTATGTATTTAGCAATAAATAAACACAAATGCATTTATAAATAAATACATACATTAATTATATAACCTAATATATTTTAATTTCTGCAGGTTTGGTCCACCATACTCTGTGACCTTCATCATTCTTAAATGTTTTATCAATAGAGATACATCTTGCACTGTAAAGTAAGCCTGCATTAGTCTGCCTCTTAGTAATCCTTCCTCTGAATCCCACTACACATTTTTACTTAAGAGATTATTTGGCTAAATGCGGAGCCAAAAAAAACTGTCAGCAGTGTTGTTTACAAACCTGCTTTCTGTATGTCTCTTAAATTTGGACACATAATCAGGGCACTTTTTTGTTGGTTACTTGTTGGTGTTGAAATAATGGTAGTCTGCAAAAATAATATTGGTCCATATTTGTTCATTGTCAGCTTTCACAAATATACTTGACAAACAAATTAACCTGTATGTGTTTAAGTGTCTCGCTGCTGCATTGCAGTAAATTTCACACGCTAATATGTAAGATTTTCAAATCATTGTTCACAGCCTATACTTGTCTGATCTTTTCAACCTGTTTCACTTCAGAGAGAGATGTGATCCAATGCCTTGTTTATATTTGGTGTTTCTGCAACTATAGGCACTTCCGTACTAACAGTGAAATTATAGATTTATGGAAATGTATCAATAAATATGAACACAGTGTCTTTACACACCTTGTGTAAAGTATGTAAGTAAGTAAAGTATGATTTAATGAATAATTACTACTAAAATGGTATTTGGACTAATAAATACTTCATGCCCCAAAACCGTGGTCTCATTGGCTATGTTCAGATTGCCAGCCCAAATCTGATTATTTATCTAATCGTGTATCTGATTCTAATCCGATCTAAAATGGACTGTCCTCACTGTGTATGGCAGTTGTTCAGATCTGATTTGTGTTCCCCGTGGTGTTCTTTCATTTTCCAGAATATCTGCATTGGTTTAAATGGCAATGATGTTGCGTTGGTAAGCATATGAAAAAAAACCCCGGCACCACGAAGGGGTTTGCATTAATGCTCCTGTCCCAGCAGGACGAGCATTCACATGTTGTGTCTCATGATCGTGTTTAGCAATGCACTGGTAGGGTTACGCTCCCAAATTATTATTATTTTTTTTGTTTAGTTTTTTTGCCGTTCTTCTCCATCA
>NW_015506087.1:606178-606440 GCF_001515645.1 Sinocyclocheilus grahami | reverse complement strand
ATTAAGTAGTCTATTAATGATTGCTCTTAATCTAATTTAATTACAGGCAGGATGTACAGTAATTGCGTTAAATACTGTATAGACCATAGAACATTTCTGTGTAAAACAATAGTTCATTTTACAAATACTTCTCAAGTTTAACATTAAAATGTGTTCTTGTCAAAGAATAATTTATGCATTATGATTTGAAACATTAAGTAATGCAATATTTTTTGAGTAATTAGTACAGTAATGTCATTACACTGTTGAAGTACAAAATAAC
>NW_015506087.1:516961-606136 GCF_001515645.1 Sinocyclocheilus grahami | reverse complement strand
AACAGACTAATGAATAGCTCGTCTAATGACAGAGTATTAAGTTCCGTCGATGGGGGATTACAGAAGGATCAAACTAAGGGATAGTTGGACAAATAGATTTAAAAGTGCATGATGGATTACGTGGTTAAAAACGTTTTTTGCTTTTTTGTATTGTGCTTTTGTTCTCATTTGTTTCCAGTAAAGAAGATTGTAAGTCACCTTTTGCCTGGTCATTTAGAGCAATATTAATGTCCACGTAAAGCACACAGTGTTATGTGCATAAGTAAAGGAAAAAACAGTGTTGGTACCTAAATATTAATATAATGTAAGACAAAAATGGGACAAGGAATATGGATCCATTGATGCAAAGTCTATCTACAAAATAATGCGATGTTTGCTTTTAAACATGCTATAGGTTCTTGTAGAAAGAAAAGCAAATATCACAGAATATGGATTTTAAATCATCGTTATTTCTTCACGTATTTCCCTTTAAATGGATCAAGTAGCTGGTCTGCAGCTTCCCGTCCTGACACACATACCGGCATATTTCGGGTGATTAAGAGACGTCGTATAGATGTCATTTAGAGGTAGGGAAGACGTCTCATTTAACAGCTCAAACAGACGATCACAATACGACTATAAAAAAAGAATCCGATGTTTACCAGATGATACGCTCTTTAGCAGACGTCTCCGCGACGTACGTGTGCTATCTGGGTAAGCTCGTGCCAGGCCTTGTCCTTTCATTTCAACAAGATTCTCTGACTCAAACTGGTTCTTTCTCATCAACCAACTTCAGCAAGATCTTGGGCCTTAAGATTGCATCAGGAATCTATTTTCAGACAGACAAGACTTGCAAGCATCAAACTTAGTCTTATTAATTGATATATTAGGTATCAGTTGCACCTTTTTACCAAGGTGTGTTTGAACTAAGAATCTGACGTTTCCCTCAGGTGTAGATCTACTGAATATGCAAATGGTTCCATAAAGTTAATTCCTTATGTCTCTTCTCTGTACTGAGTTAAGCTTTAACCCTTTCCTATACCAACTGTATGCGTGTGTGTGTATGTTAAACCAGTTTATGTGTTTATGTAGTATGTTAGACTAGTTTAAGTGTTTATGTAGTTAATAAAACCTTACTTGTATCACACTTGACGTGGTTCATTGTTTGCTTATAACTGGAGTCACTTAATCATGCAGATGTATGCTACAAGCTTTTGTAGAATTGTACAGTAAAAAAGTTATTTCCCTTAACCAGGAAATTAACGTTCTTAGAATTGACAAGACAGTTCACCCTGAGAGGTCAGCTAAATATCTACAGCGGATCTAAATATTCATAATTAATTATAACTAGTTATGATTAATTATTCATATTTCCCATGAGCTGATTCGTTACCATATCAAGAATTCATATCCTGAGAATGAATAAAAGTTAAAACGGCTTGCCATACAACTAAAGCAAACACTATTCACCAAAACGGTAAGTTGAAAAAAAA
The DNA here is from genome assembly GCF_001515645.1 of Sinocyclocheilus grahami. NCBI lineage: Eukaryota > Metazoa > Chordata > Actinopteri > Cypriniformes > Cyprinidae > Sinocyclocheilus > Sinocyclocheilus grahami. The sequence goes on along the minus strand of NW_015506087.1, from coordinate 604,664 downwards.
ATAAAAAATCTAAATCTTAATTCTCAATAAAGAACTTCTGTTTTAGATACTCCAGAAATAAAGTCTAACTGGTTAACCACTACAAAGAACCACTGAAGAACCTTTTTTTTAGAGTGTACAAAACAACCTCCACAACAAAAATGGTGCTCAGGGTCAAGATGCCAGAATAATGGAGCAGAAGAAAAGGCCACTTTGAGCATTAGGAATGCAAGAGTGGCAACAGAAAATCAAATCATGGCAGTCTTTGGCGTTTTCCAGAGGAGTGAGATGAGTGGAGTGACAGGGTGAGGGGAGTGATAATGTGGCTAAAGCCTCTAAAGAAGAGCCGATAAAAGCCAGGGAACTGCTGCAGCTCTTCAATTGTGGTGGGATGAGGCAAGGTTTGGACTATTGAGATTTTCTTATTATTATATTGTAGTAGCCCAAGGACTGTACAAAGGTTTGGCTCTTTATTAGTACTTATAAAGCATTTATTCTACATGACCATATCCTACCCAATACCTAAAATTAACAACTACCTTACTAACTACTAATAAGCAGCAAATTAAGAGTTTATTGAGGCAAAAGTCATCGTTAATGGTTTGTTAATAGTGAGAATTAAACCTTAAAATAAAGTGTGACCTTATTAACATATATCTCTACATCTAAAAAAATTATTACATAGATTTTAGGAATATTTGTGCATCTATAAATTTTACTCTGACTATTTAGATATTTTATAAACCTTTATCTTCATATATCCAGAGGATGTTTGTATGTGATAATATATTGCCATATACTCATATACTAACATGGTAATACCACTCTTGGGAAAAATTTCATATATTACATTTCTGTGTGGGTAAAGACAGCAAACATCAATAAAGCTCTGAAAACTGGTGTCTACCCAGACTTGTCCTCATTAAAAGTAGCTTGCTGCCATTAAGCCATAATCAGTTTGTCATTATTGCACTCAATGAAATAATGGAAATAAAGAGCAGTAACTAAAATGAGAAGCGGGGGCGTGGCGTTTGTGTGCTGGCTGGGAATTGGGCAGTGCAGACTTTGGAAGGTCCAGGAAGGGGCTGGTCATAATTAAAACACAGTTCAGCTTAAACTTTATGATCATTCAGGTCTGTGGGCATGGCTGTCCCGTTGCACCCCACTCGGTACGTCAAAGATATCTTTGTGGGTAGATCCATAGGGAGAGACCGGTCTCCTAAGGAGGAAGACATTATAAGAGTTTATGACAGTGGTGATAAAGCCCACAAATATGGCTATGGAAAGATTTATATTATACAAGGCTGAATTTTGAATGGTGAATTATTGTAGAGCATATAAACTTATAATGTATAGCCATAATATAATATATATAACATATATCCAGATCAGATGTTCACTGCAGCCACCCGGTTCCAGTCCATATCCAGCCCAGATGGTGGATCAGCACCTAGAGACGACCTCGACAGCCCTGTAAGTCAGCTGAGACCATGTCAACTAGATGAGCCCCAGAGACAGATCCCCTCCGAAGACCTCGTCACCTAGACGGCCATCGGGACAAGACCATGGAAACCAGATGAGTCCTCTGCACAGTCTGACTTTGTTGCAGCCTACAATTAAACTGCTGGTTTCATCTGGCCAGAGGAGAACAGAACAGTATTTCAACACACTATTTACCTGTTTAATACTGTAAAGCTGCTTTGACACAATCTGCATCGTAAAAAACGCTATATAAATAATGGCACACACACAAAAAAAACATGGCAATGCATGGCAAGAAAAATGCGACCACCAACAAAGGGGAAGTTAACCAAACTCTCAGTAAATACATTAACAAAACGTGTTGGTTTAATATCTAGCCTATAAGTTTAAGACAGGTACTCAGCTCTAAAAAGGCTGCAATTGGCACTAATTGGTGGTTGCGATAAATATCTCACAACAATACCAGTAATTAGCCCCTTCTGCCACAATTGTGTGAGTATGTGGACCCCAGTTGATTGATTTTATACTCTCTTTGCTTTTACTGTTGACAGCTTATACTCTTGTTGGAAGGCCTTCAACAAGGAGGCAGGGAATTGTTCTTTTTCAGACAGAAGAGCATCACTGAGGTTAAGAACTGACATTGGGTAATGGGTGTTGGCTTGCTGTTACAATTTACAATTCACCCCAAAAGTCTGGACATTGTCCAGACCAGTCAAGTTCTTCCACATCAGACTCAGGAAACAATTCCTTTTTAATCTTTTTTTTTTGCCTGTGTGGACCTTACATAGTACAAGGGCATTAAAGTTAGAAAAGAAAAAGGTAGGCTTATTCTGCTACAAATCTTCATCCAATTTTATGCAACTGCTAATAATGGGTGTATCAGACATAGCCAACATCTTATTAGAAGAAGATATCCACATATTTTGAGCCATGTCATGTAATTGAGGTGAGGTTACCAGGGTCTCAAGACTCAGAACACTTCAGAAATATTACTTCAATATTTATATTATAAAAATATTATTTCTATAACTGAATTCAGAAAGTATTTTCCCCATGTTATGTTTCAGCCTAATAATAAAATTGCAAATATGCAAATTACCTGTATTGTATTACATCACTCTACACATACCCCACAATGACAAAGCAAAAATTAGTATTCAGTATTCATATCCTTTGCTTTGAGACTACCTCAGGTGCATAATTTTGGGGAACATAATTTTTCTGCTGCATGGGTTCCAAGAGCACAGTGGCCTCCATAAGTCTTTAATAGAAAATGTTTGGAACAACTAGAACTCTTCCTAGAATTGGCTGAAATCAGGGAAGAAGGGCCTTGGTAAGAGAGGTGACCAAGAACCTGATGGTCACTCTGGCTGAGCTCCAGAGATGATGTGGTGTAATGGAGAAACTTGCAGAAGGACAATCATCACTGCAACATTCCACTCTGCTTGATGGAACAATGGCCATAAGGTCCTCAAAAAAAATATTAATGGGCCCTCAGAACGTGAAAAAAAGGAAACCAGACTCTGCTCATCACCTGGGCAAAACTATCCAAATGATGGAGCACAATGGTGCTACTAGCATCATGCTCTGACAGTATTTTTCAGAGGCAGAGACAAAGGAAGGAAGGAAAGCTGAAGGAATCTGAATACAGTACAGCAAGAACCTTAGTGAATACCTGGTCCAGAGAGCTCAGTACCTCAGGCTAGGTCGAAGGTTCACCTGCCAATAACCCTAAGCACAGTCAAAACAGAGGACAACTCTATGACCTAGCCAGAGACTGGACTTGAACCCAATCAAACCTCTTGGAGAAACCTGGAAATGACCGTTCACAGGTGGTCCATATCCATCCTGAGAGGATGGATTTTTTGAGAGGATCTGAAAAAAAGAATGGCAGAAAAAACCCAAATCCAGGAGTGCAAAACATGTCACATCATACTCAGATACTTAAGGCTGTAATCACTGCCGTAATGGTGAATTTTGTGTGCCTATTCTTAAGAACTCAGCCCACCCTTATAAGATTACCAAATTAGCCTTTGCACTGGATTTAGTTTCTGCAAGGCAACTCAACTCTCACCCCTCCTACCCACTCGTGCTCCTGCTCCTCCACCCTCCCCCATTTGCATCTGCCGTAAATGACGTTAATATAGGGAACCCAGACATTAATTAGATCACATAGACTGGTATAAGTATTAAAGACATTAGAGTAAGTGAATGAGTCTGGGACTGCAGGCTATTGTAGATGGGAAGGATATAACATATCACGCAGACAAACAAATCAAGATTTTACCGTAAACCTGTAAAATTATGTATCAACCATCTACTAAATAATTATTTTAAACGCGTGTATTTAAAATATCCATGTAACCCCTCAGAATGTTAATGAATAAAAGTGGCAGTTAGCAAAAATAAATATTCATCATTTCATTCCAAACTCATATTATGGATATTATGGTTGCTCCGAAACGGAAACAAACAAACAAAACACACACGCACACACACACAAAAGTATCAAAAAGTGGTTCATATTACTAATAAGTTTTAGGTGAGGAACTGACCAAAATGTGTTATTGATAGTATTACATACAACAACCTAAAAATCCTAAATAGCTATTAGGCCTAGTTAACACAATTTTCCATGCCGCACAACATAGCCAAGTGTATGTATGCATCACAAAACGAATGGATGTGACCAAAAGTGGTGTTGTTAATTAATTCTGCAAATTCTCCATTAATTTCTAGTTTGTCCTATTCATGCAAATTTATGAAACAATTGCTAACATTATTGGCAGTCATTATGTCTTTGACAATGCAATCAGTCAATTACAGTGAAGTGGAAGCACTTCCTTCTTTTACAGTATGATTTTCACTCAGATTTCACCATTACTCCCCACATTTGGACATGTTTGGACATTGTTACTTGCAAATGAGTGATTTGTACATTATCAATCTCATATTTCGTACTAGATTATTTTCACATTCCATTTTCTATTTTTATTTATTTATTTTTTAAGGATAACTCATCTGCCTCCTGGGACAGAACACTCCTAACATAATGTTGTTGATTTTGCTGCTGTCTGAGCACTGATAATTGCAGCACTGTATGTGTTGTGCTGAAAAGGCTTATGTGGAGGGCAGCAAGCAGTGTGTGTGTGTGTATTGGTGATATTATTTTTGCTGACCTGCTCGTAATATGAAGTGATGTTAGTAAAGCTGCCTGATCTCAGGCCCTGCTCTTAAAACTGATGTGTGTGGAAGCAGTAAGTGCTCTAACGGGCTTCAAGTGTGTGTGTGGAGATATCAAGAGAAGCGGGAATATGGAGAAATATAGAGCGTGGAGAGGGAATATGTACAAATCAAAATGGGAATGATAGGCTGAGATGGAGAGAGTCCAAGTACACACACTGTCAGAAGCTCAGATGAAAAACTTGTGGACAGGTCACCATGGCAACGGCAAAGCCCAAAGGCTTGTTACCGAAACCTGGTTAATTATGGAGAGGGAAAGATAGCTTTATCTCTCTCTTGTGGCAGCTCTCCTTCTATCCATCTTTCCATCAATCCACCCCTCCTGGAAAAAGACATAGAAGGTGAATGAAAAAAGAGAGAGATAAAATAACAAAGAAATATTGTTAGTGCACACACTGCCAGAGAGTTGTAATATATAGATGAATGAAAATGTTTCTGTGTGTGTGTGTTATATGTCTAGACCCAAGGCAGAGGAATCCAATCTGTCCACCACCAAGAGGCGAAGAGTGTTTATGTGGACAGACTGCTAATACTGCTTCAGAATGTGCAGACATTTATGTAGAAATACAGGGGTTAGATTCTGTAGACTCTGCAGCCTCGTGTGCACAGCAAACTCCAGTAAGTATTTGTAGTCTCCCTGAAAAAGGTGAATATAGATATTTTCAACAGACAGACACGAACACTTGTTGCGTTTCCCTCAACTTCTATATTATGAGTGTAAAAGAACCATTCAATTTTTACAGAATAACCAAGAAATGCATACCAACATCATTGCCTTCTTTCTATACACAAAATTACCCATATTGTACTTGCTAACAAAACAAATAAAGAGATGAGCATCAATTGGCATAAAACACCATAACCATTCTGGTACACACAATAAACAAGATAGCTTGCACCTGTATGTGTGACAAAATAACTTGTATAAAATAAAGAAAAGGCAGAATAAATCATATTACCTCAAATCAAAATGAACGTACGACTATACATTATACGCTGTACTCACAGGTCATCTGCACTCAAATACTCTGTACTTAAAATGTATCTCAATCTCATAACATTTCAGTTATCACAATATAACACTTTACACGTTATCAATTTAATGAGGTGATAAGCTGGCGCTAATTTAACATGGACGATTCAGCACGTGACCCATTAACACTCACTCATCTACCATACAAACTCAAAATGAGAATAAAAAGTGAAGAGATAATAGCGTCACAGGAAACTCGTCTTAAACAGCATAATACTGTATTTTCCTCATACGATTTGTTAGACACCCTTACACTTAATATATTAATAGTACAGTGCATGAAATGTGCTAACGATAGCCTAGCATTGAAAACTACTCACCTTCGCCATGTGCAACTCAATCTCCTCCCTTTTTCACAATACAGACATATAACAATTATACGAACATCGTATATTCTCAAACTCATTTGAACATCACTATTAAGATATTGAGGGGATTACCTGAAAAAGGGGGATATAGATATTTTCAACAGACAGACACGAACACTTGTTGCGTTTCCCTCAACTTCTATATTATGAGTGGGGGAAGGGAACCCGTGTGCCTGTTATTAACCCTCTATGCTCGCCCCACCCTGTGCTGGAGTCTTTCGGTACTGCATCATAACAGACTACAGGACCTAACGACATATTATCTATGAAATAGCAACAACAATAATATTCTCTCTTAATAGTTATACCCGTTACATATTCAACCAAAAATGAAAATTCCAATTCATGTCTTTTGAACCCTTATGAGAGCTTTGCTTGAGAAACATAATTTTTAACTCATTATTCATACAGTTGTTATAAATCTGTAGCTTTCAAATGTCATACAGTCTTGTGTGTCTTCATACTTGGCCAGTTGTGTGTCAGGTTTGATGCCAAACCCAGTTTGGGTTGTCAACATATTAAAATCCATTTAGTTCCTCTCTTGTTGAGCTCTGATGATAAATTAGCTGAAATGTAAAGAAATTATTTACTGATAAATGTGAGACATTCTGGGAATGTTTTGGGGAACTCTAATTTCTATAATGTGCAATCAGTCAATCAATAAAAACTAAAAAGTTATATTTACTTTTTATTAAAACAAACAAACAAACAACAACAACAAAAATACCCATAATTTTCCCTCCAAAGATTGACTTTTAAACTTAATCTTGTATTCCAGATAATTTTTTTTCCAAAAAATGCTAGTTCATGTTATCACACTGGATTAAATCTTACTGATTTTGTTCATGCAGGGTATACCAACTTTTCAATGATAATAATAATAATAATAGTTTCATATTTCTTTTATATATATTTTTTATTTTTTATTTTTTTTCTGGCCTACAAAAAAATATTAAGAAATGTATTGTTTTATTATATTATTACAGTACCAAATATTGTATCCAATCTTTTTATTCATTTGTTTTCTTTCAGTAATCACAGGTTTTAAAAGGGATTGATAATAGGCCTCGTTTATCTGAGCTTATGCACATTGAACATTGACAAAATTATACACGAGTAATACTTTTTTCCCTTAAAAAACTATTTCAGATCAATGAGGCCTATAATTAATCAGTTCCAAAAAGAAATACAAATACTGTTCTAACTGAAAGAAAATGTCTCAGAGTGACTGATGTCTGAAGCATACATCTAAACACGACAATAACATTGGCCGGCGACAGCCTGTGACGTCATCACTCGGGCGCGACCACAGTATAAAAGGCGCTGCAGTGTCTCGTTCCATGAGCCTGTCACAGATATATCGTATATCGAATATGCCACCGATATGAATTTTTTTTTACAGAACATAAAACGCAGATAAAATATTTGTAAATGGTGCTCCATTGTTTGCTACTGGCGACCTGGATGAAACGCTTTAAAGCTTAAGTGTATGGAATACCATTGAAACTTTGAACGGCCATATCTCCGTAACGGCGGGGCAGATAAACACCAAATTCGGGGGATCCCTTCAGCTTGAGGAACCCTCTTGAACGCTGAATCAAGTGTACGTCTTGAGGCCCCCTTTCGAAAGAGACCACCCCTGCGCCAATAGCCCCCGGGGTCTGGGAGTTACGAGTGGTTAAATTCGCGGTCGGGCGCCGGCCGATCCCAGGGGGCGATCGACGCACAGAAGGTGGCGTTTGAGAGGGCTCCTTGAGCTGAAGGGATCCCCCGAATTTGGTGGATATCCGCCACCGCGTTCGCGAGATAGTGACACCAGCCAACACTTTCACTTCAGTAAGGAGGTCTCTTGTTCAGGCAGCAGCATCCAAGCGTTGTCTTATTCAACCGTAAGTGAACTCCACATGATATTCCGCAATGATTCCATTTCCAAGGGAACGTACACGTTACATTCAAAGGGCATTAAAGTGCGCGAGACGTGACTTTAAATTGTATTTATATACAGAGGTATATCATGCCACACTTCACACTTATCTAGTAAGTTTTGTCTGTGTGTGAAGAGAGTAGCGCAAATCCGTGAATGATTGCTCTGAAGTGAAATAAACTTCAATGGAATAAAGTTGAATGGAATTGAATTGAAATAAAGATGAATAAACTTCAACTTTACTGTTCAGTGCACTGATGTCAGACTCATTTTGGATAACAAAGTTTATTATTAAATTGTTAAATGCCCTGCCTCCATTACATATCTTTGTCACGTCATTATAAGTGTTTGATCACCACATTTGAGTGATCATTGCAAAAAATGTGTTTATGTATATATATTCTGTTTATGAATATACTGTATTCTATGTATAGTACCATTCAAAAGTTTGGACACACGAATGGGAAAGTGTCCAAATTTTTGACTGGTACTGTACTATAATATACACAAAGAATATTGGCTAATATATAGATATCGACCTTTTTTTACTCGCTTATATCGGTATCGGTATCAGCCCCCAAAAACCCATATTGGTCGGGCCCTACATACATAACCTGAGACGTTCCCTTCCGAGGGAACTTTGAACTGCGTCCTCTAGAGATAGCTTTGGGGAACGGTATACCCACACCGCCATGCTAAGGGGAGTGCATGCCAGAAACCACGGCGAGCACTAAGTACCAACTCTACCATAGCCATGGGAGTTGCCCCAAGGATGTCTTGACGGCTGTCAGTGACATTATCCCTTTTGGCCAAGGGCCTGAGCTGCATACCCAAAAAGAAGTTACCTGTTAAGGGCTAGGCTAGGAAGCCCAAGCATAGGGCAGAGCTCAAGGCCTGGAATCAGAAGAAAGAGATTCCTTTAAGGGGATACGGCCAGGTGTCTAAAAACTAAACCAGACCCTGGCCTGCCACCCAGGGGGGCTGCCGCCGGTTCTGAATAAACCTGCTCACAGAACTGACTCGACAGATCTTTGGTAGCAACACCCTGCTCAGAAATGTATCAACAGAGATACATAAGTTGAATGGAGCCCAAGGCGAGAACTAGGCCTAAACCAACTCAAAGAAAGGGAACGAGGCTGACAGCACGTAACCCTTACCATACAGGGTTTTAGAAAGTGTGCAAAATGCTGCCACAATGTGGATTTTAGACAGTGCACAGAGGCTCAGTGTGTGCACTTAACATAGCATGGATTTAGAAACACTGTTGCTTAAGGGGTAACCGAAGCTGTATTAAACCAGCCTAGGAGTAACTGTAAACCACCCTACGTAACTGTGGCACGCTCACAGAACAGACTCCGGAGCATCTACTCCAGATGCCCAGAAGGGAGCGGCGAGCTTGCAAGAGGCCCTTCATGGTGAGGGGAGCACAGCTAGCTCACTTAACAAGCAACCTACCAGGGAGGCACGAGATGACCCAGCCACCTAGCATGATTGCTATCCGGAGCTCAAAAGAGCAGATAATAGAAAATAGAAGGTGGACTTGAACGCTCAGACGAGAGGGGCATGCTCATATGAAACCCCCAAGGGCGCTGCTAAGCTCAACCCACAAGAAGAGCGGCTCAACAGGGAGGTGGAGAGAGGCCTAACAACCTGAGGCTGCTACTAAATGGAGCTCAAACGAGCGGAGGACTCGATGAGAGAAGTCCACAGACGCTCAATTGGGAGCAGCAGGCTCAAAGACAACCATCCGAGGTGAAGGGAGCACTGCCTGGCTTGACCCAAATAGAGGCAGCTTATCAGGGAAGCAGCAAGCGGCCCAACTACCTGATGTCACTGCCACGGAGCTCAAGAGTGAAGGGTTCAACCCCTAGCGAGGAGAGAGAGGAACCCAGCTCGATCGAAGCGATCAATAGCCCAGGGTCAGAGAACTCTCAACTCAAGAGGAGGACTCACCCAGTCTGCCCAGGACCGGCGAGCTCAAAGGGACCCTCCCGCAGTGAGGGGAGCACAGCCATGTACGGGGAGCAGATTGATCACAAATGGGACATTAGAAATGGGATCCTGCTGGAACGGGATCACACATTTCTACAGGGAATAATAGGGTCCCAAAATAAAGGCAACTGACCAAGGAGGTGACAGAGACCGGTCTAACATTCGCTGCAAATGGAGTTTTTCGGGAGCAGCACTCTTGGCTCTCAAGCTTAGGCGGGCCCTTACAGCACATACTGGGAGCGACTCATAGCTAACCTTAACAGTGAGGGGAGCACTTCTCAGCTCGACCAAAAGGAGGCGCTAGATTAGAAGGAGTAACCCAGCAGGGCCCAATAGGAGTCAGTCCACTGGTGCAACTGGACATGGTCTCATGCTCTGTATCTCGATAGAGAGCGTGGGTCTTGTATAACCAGACCCGATAGAATCGGAAGAAATAGCGGGACCCAATAACCAATTATGCGTACAGAGCTTACTGCTCCTCAGAGCAGTAGCATACAAGAGGGGTTTAAGCAGAAACACAAATCCCTCATACCTCAGGGAACGCAGTGTACTCAAGCCCACTCCGCAGAGGGGCAATTACTGGTTCACCCATAAGGGCAGTGAGACAGGGAGGACCCGCGGGCCTGACCGTCTATGGAGTGTTGAGCTCCTCAATGCCTCAGCGAGAGGAGCTCTAGCTGAGAGAACGTGCATGATGGTTAAGGAAAGACTCAAATCTCAGGAGACACCTCAGGGTGAGAGATGAGTAGCGCACTCTGGCCAGAAGATAGGGAGCATGTCACGAAGCATGTACTCAGAAGAGTAATAGCCCGTGAGAAAGTCCCACAGGTCCTGAGGTTGCAGCGTTATACTGGGGACCTGATGCTGGGAGGCTTCCGCAGAAGCTCAGGCTGCATGTCCAAGCCAAAGATGAGGGCTATCACCAGCCTGGATCCAGCACCAATGAGTGAAACCATCACTATAATCGGTCAACAGCAGGAGGCCCCAACTTAGCAGAGGGGATTAAACCTAAAAAGTCAGAAAACAGAACAGGTCCGAGTAGCGCTGCAGAAAAAGGATAGTATTAAATACACACAAACTAGCAGTAGAGTAGATGAAATGGATCGTACTCACCAACCATGGCTCCCGCACATGACTCAGACTCATGGATATAGGCTGGAGGCGAAGTCTGAAGAGCACTGGGGTCCGGACCATCAGTAGGTAGTTCTATAGGACATAGAAACTAGCCAAAACATCATAGGCCCAACATAAGAGACTGCAAATGCAAGCACAGGAGGCTCCTACCTAACCTCAGTCAGGAGGGAAGCTTTTTAGGGGAGGAAGATGAGAATGCCTTGTCTGGATCACCTCCCTCAAATCTTTCCAGTCACCCTTAGACCCACGCCCCTTTTGAGCCCTACCCACAGGCGGGAGAGGGGCGCGAGTCGTGACACTAGTCTTCTGAGCTAGCCTTCGATCCTTATATCGAGATGGGCCAGGACCCCTTTGTTGTTTGGGGTCAGACCTGGACCTTTGTGGAATGAAGGATTTAAAGGCAGCCGAGCACGTTTTGGCCTCCTTAAACTTCTAGACCACCGTCTTGATGGAAGTGCCGAAAAGCTCAGAAGGGGAAACCGGCACATCAAGAAGAAAGCCCTTCTCTTTCAACCCGATATCTGTCAAATTCACACACAGATGTCTCTCCATAACCACCATGGCTGCCATGGATCTGCCAATGGCAGTGGCGGCCTGCTTAGTGGCACAGAGAGCAAGGTTTGTGGATGGAAGTGCCGAAAAGCTCAGAAGGGGAAACCGGCACATCAAGAAGAAAGCCCTTCTCTTTCAACCCGATATCTGTCAAATTCACACACAGATGTCTCTCCATAACCACCATGGCTGCCATGGATCTGCCAATGGCAGTGGCGGCCTGCTTAGTGGCACAGAGAGTAAGGTTCGTGGTGTGACGCAACTCAGCCACCTCATCAGGGGAAAGACCCTGACCTTTATCCAGGTCTTTGAGCAGATCAGCCTGAAGCACCGCCATGGTATGCAACGAGGCTGCAGCCTGACCTGCTGCCGCGTATACCTTGCCATTCAATCGATATGTATCCTGAAGGGGTTTGGACGGCAGGGAGGGAGCCTTAAGAGAAATTCTGTCATGACAACCCTCAGAGGGATTGGCATGGTAATGTACATGACAATGTTAATGTATTTGGTCTTGGCGGAATAGATTTGCTACGCTGCTGCTGCAGAGCAAGTTATGAGACTTGCTACTACCAATACATCCACAAAATGCTGCTGTGAGCATGTAAGAAATATATGAATTTTTCGAAATTGAGATTTATACATCATGAAAAGCTGAAAAAATAAGCTTTACATTGATGTATGGTTTGTAAAGATAGGACAATATTTGGCAGAGATACAACTATTTGAAAATATGGAATCTGACTGTGCAAAAAATCAAAATACTGAGAAAATCTCCTTTAAAGTTGTCCAAATTAAGTCCTTAGCAATGCATATTACTAATCAAAAATTTAGTTTTGCTATATTTATGGTAGGAAATTTGCAAAATATCTTCATGGAACATGATCTTTACTTAATATCTTAATGATTTTTGGCATAAAAGAAAAATCGATAATTTTGAGACATACAATGTATTTTTGGCTATTGCTACAAATATACACCAGCGACTTAAGACTGATATTGTGCTCCAGGGTCACATATTGCTGCTGCAAATATAACATGCATGAAATAACCCCCCACAAGGCAGAAGACATAGAAGAGACAATACAAGCCGAAACAAGAACAAAACACCCCCCAACAATCAGAATCAGAATCAGAATGAGCTTTATTGCCAGGTATGTTTTCACATACGAGGAATTTGTTTTCGTGACAGAAGCTTCCACGGTGTAACAGAATGACAGTGACAGAACTAGACTATATTAGCGAATAATTGTGTTGGATAGAACCATTTCTCCTGCTCATCAGAACACACGCAAATACTGAAAGACAGAACCAATCAATCACAGACAGCGTTCGCTGCCAACGCATGGCTCACAGTGCTTGTTCAAATAGGGCTGTGTTTCCCAAAAGCATCAGAAGCATAAGTAGATCTATAGAAACCATTGCCACATTATTACATTACATAACATTGTTACTATAGATAAAACTAATTCTGAAAAATGCATGACGGTTTTCACACAAATATAAAGCAGCAATAATAATAAATGCTTCTTGAGCAGCAAATAGAATGATTTCTGAAGGATCATGTGACACTGAAGACTGGAGTAATGATGCTGAAAATTCAGCTTTGATCACAGATGCATTTTAAATTACATTTTAAAATATATTAAAATAGAAAATAGTTATTTTTAATTGTTATATTTCACAATATTGCTGCTTTTACTGTTTGTTTTTTTGTTGTTGTTGTTCAAATAAGAGCAGCACGAGACTTAAAAAAATATGACAAAATCTTACTGACCCCAATCTTTTGTGTACATGTAATATTTATTTTAAATTGGCTAGTTTGTGCAAGTAAATTTATTTAAACTGGTTGTTAAAAGTTCAAATGGATTGTGTTCTGTTCTGTAATTGCTGTTAATAAATCTGTCAGAAAAAAAAATATGCTAAAGTTTCACCTTTAGCGGTACAACAACCTGGCAGCCTTTTACAAAAATTAACCATGGTTTTACCACAGTGACCACAGTTTACCACAGTATTTGTACTAAAACTGCAGTAACCAGTTTACCATGGTAATAATAATAATAATAATAAATTTTAGTACTTATGTAACACCATGTTTATTTTTCATGAGGTACCCTCAAAGGTGCACCTTTGTAATTTATCTACCCTTAAAGCATGCATACTTGTATGGTACTAATATGCTCCCTTTTAGGGGTATAGTTGCACCTTTGAGGTTACTGCCCCAGTAAAGGGCTAAAATACAATGGCAAAAAAACGTGGCTTTAAAATCTAATATTAAGTGAGTATAATTACTGATTATATTCTTTTAATAATTTAAAAGATCAATTTAGTTTATAGGTATAGGTATCGGTATCGATATCTATAAACTAAACACAATACTGGGCTTGAAAATATTGGTATCGGATCGAAAATAAAATAAGAGGTATCACTCATCCCTAGCTGATGGCTGTCCCTCTTTCCTCGAAAAGAGAGACAAACAAGAGCGGAGCTTTTTCATAGGAAAAAGCTCACAGTGCATGCAAACTGCCCCCTTGAGGACATCGCACACGTGCTCTTCGCCCTAAACAAAAAACGCAAAGATCATGTGTGTCATCAGGTGTCAAATAACAAGGACACGGTTTAACGGGGCTGACGAGACGTGAGACGTGTGGATCCATCTGCAAGCTTTATTTAAAGAGACGTGGTATAACAGGCAGGGTCGAACAATTTGAAAACAGGTATATGGCGGGCAAAAACACAAGAATAGTCCTAGGGCTAGCGTAGGTCACCGATCGGCAGACAGAATCACAGGGGCAAGACGAGAGGGAGAAATCCAGGAAAACAGGCAAAGATCAGAAACCGCAAAAACAGGCAAGGCAAAACAAGGAAACCACGGAGACTCGGAAAGGGGTACAGGCTAAACAATACTCAGCAGAGAATGGCAGTTTGAGTGGGTGTTATATAGTGAGTGAGGTGATAATAAACAGCTGAGTGCAATCAGTTCAGTGAGTGCAGTGTGCAAACCGTGCAATGAATGGTGGGATATGTAGTCCGGCGTGCTATGCAACAGTTTGTGTCGTGCGAGAGTCAATGTAAAGGAAAGGGTGACCTCTGGTGGTGAATAAACGGAAGTCCATGGACCGAATTCGTGACAGACGGATCCACACACTTCTTAAATGCCTTACTAGTGCTCGTCATGGTAAAGAAGAATAATCGTTCTTCCCGGAAATGCACGCTTCAAACAAAACAGTCCTTGAAGATGAAGAAGAGGATGACGTCTTCTCCCGGCGCCCTTTTATACTGTGGTCTAGGGTTGGGTATCAGTTGGGTTTTTTCCGATACCGGTGCCAAATCGATACTTTTAAAACGGTTCCGGTGCCTAAACGGTGCCTGAACCGATACTTAAAAAAATATATAAATATATCACAGTAAAAAGTATCACAGAAGGAAAAGGTCTCAGGAAATCCCTAATATGGACAAAGGCATTGCTATCTCTGTAACTGAGTAAACAGAAGATATAAACATTTTTAATGATAAAACAAAGACAATAAACACTCGACTGTGACAATGTATAGTTTATCTGTGCTATTCAAGCTGGTATTTGGTATTTTCATCATAATTAAGTATATTTATAATCCATTGCTAAAAGACATAGCCTTTTTACCATATGCTTTTTACAGTACAGAACGGTATCTACCTGCTGCCATCAGAGCAATTGTAATTGCTGCATTCACGCGCTCCTCAGATGCCCTCATTTCCTGAGTTGTGCTTTTAAGTCTGAATGTGAAAACAACATGGGCACTCGCGTTACAACAAAGATGTGTTGGATTTGTATTATTAGAGCTTTCCGACTTGCGTTCGTGAATTTTCTCAGTTGGGAAATTATTTTTCACGTGCAGTGCCGGTGATTCTTACGTCCATTTTGGAGAACCAGAGAACAAATATTTTAATCGATCGCTCAAGCATTGGTGGCACCGAAATGAGGCACCGAAATCTGCGTTCTGATTCGGTTCTAGTACATACCAGTTATGGGTTTCGGTACCCAACCCTAGTGACGACGTCACAGGCTGTCGCTGGCCAATGTTATTGTCGTGTTTAGATGCTGCAGACACTGGTCACGCTGAAGGCATTCCCCAAAGTGACCTCTAGAGGATGCAGTTCGAAGTTCCCTCGGAAGGAAACCAGTTGGCAACAATATTGAATCCAATATTGAATCCAAGAACTTACAAGCAAATTTTAAAAGGCCAGTCGTTTCTGACCAGGACAGCACAAGGGTTAATGCCAAATAGATAAATATGTTAACTGTGTTAAACAGATTCATCATACTCAATTAATCTCTTAAGTGATTGGCAGCCCTATCCCCTAAAGCAGGGGTTCCTAAAGTATACATTCAAAGGTCCAAATCAGAATTTTCATCAGTGGCATCAATTTTCAACAGTGGCAAACCAATTAATTTAAGTGTCAGCTATAGAGGTCGACTGATAAGGGTTTTTTGTCTGGCCGATGCAGCCAATGGCCGATATATGATAATGATTTTTTGGCCGATATGTTTGGCCGATTTTCTTTTTTTACCTTTAATTCATAAAAGAGAGTATGAGTAAAGGTTTATTGCAGGGCACAATATGGTAATAGTAGTAATAGCCTAATTCATAGTAATAATACATGGCTCATAACTTAAGTACCTTCTTAAAACAGTTCTGAAGCATGCTTTTTGTTTATGTTTGCTGACAGACACCTGTGTTTCTCACAGCCTTGCAAATGCAAATTCATACACAACACATACCCCTCCACATGTCATCTTTCGACGTAACCTACGCTCACTCTCACCCTCCCGGCTATCTGCTATGGTTTCATCTTCGCTTCCTTCCCCTAAACTGTTAGCATCTTTTGATGCCAACAGTGCTACTGATACTTTCTGCTCCACTCTTACATCTTGTTTAGACACTGTCTGCCCCTTGTCTTCCAGACCAGCCCATACCACCCCTTCTGCCCCTTGGTTATCTGATTGTCACAGTGTCTGGTTGCTGTGCCCTGCACTGGCCACTTAATGGTGCTGTCCCCTTTCACTGTTACATGCTATGGACTCTATTTCCCATAGTCCTTTGCCTGGTCTTTTCTGTTCTGATTATAATCACCTGTAGGTCATTTACTCATTATCCCATCACTATTTATACCATGCTCACTCTGTCTTTTGTTGCTGCAGTATTTACATTACAGTATTTACAGTTTTTACTTTGTTCTGGATTATTGTTTGAATTTAATTAAACTGCACATGGATCTAATTTTGTCTTCTCCAGGCATTCTGTGACCGAATACTGCAGCCAGTTCTAGATTCAGCAGTTTTGTTTTTCCTTCATTGGGGCTATGGACTTTTAAATTAAATGTTCTCTGCTAGTGGAATGACCTGCCAAACTCAATCCGAGCAGCTGAGTCCTTAGTCATCTTCAAGAATCAGCTAAAAACACATCTCTTCCATTTTTATTTGACCCTCTAACTCTAGCACTCTCTATTCTAATTGTATCCTTAAAAAAACACTTGTCTCTTTTAGACGTGCACTCTATTCATTTGCTGCTTGTTTTCTTAAAAAAAAAAAAAAAACTAACACTTGCTTTCTAATCTTTTTGTATTCTATCTGTTTTCTTTTCATTTATTATAGTATTTAAAAAAAAACTTGCTACGTGTACTGCGTTAAGCTAACTGAGACTTGTTATAGCACTTGTATATCATTGCTCTTTTGTTGATTTTGATTGCTTTTTTTCCGATACCGGTGCCAAATCGATACTTTTAAAACGGTTCCGGTGCCTAAACGGTGCCTGAACCGATACTTAAAAAAATATATAAATATATCACAGTAAAAAGTATCACAGAAGGAAAAGGTCTCAGGAAATCCCTAATATGGACAAAGGCATTGCTATCTCTGTAACTGAGTAAACAGAAGATATAAACATTTTTAATGATAAAACAAAGACAATAAACACTCGACTGTGACAATGTATAGTTTATCTGTGCTATTCAAGCTGGTATTTGGTATTTTCATCATAATTAAGTATATTTATAATCCATTGCTAAAAGACATAGCCTTTTTACCATATGCTTTTTACAGTACAGAACGGTATCTACCTGCTGCCATCAGAGCAATTGTAATTGCTGCATTCACGCGCTCCTCAGATGCCCTCATTTCCTGAGTTGTGCTTTTAAGTCTGAATGTGAAAACAACATGGGCACTCGCGTTACAACAAAGATGTGTTGGATTTGTATTATTAGAGCTTTCCGACTTGCGTTCGTGAATTTTCTCAGTTGGGAAATTATTTTTCACGTGCAGTGCCGGTGATTCTTACGTCCATTTTGGAGAACCAGAGAACAAATATTTTAATCGATCGCTCAAGCATTGGTGGCACCGAAATGAGGCACCGAAATCTGCGTTCTGATTCGGTTCTAGTACATACCAGTTATGGGTTTCGGTACCCAACCCTAGTGACGACGTCACAGGCTGTCGCTGGCCAATGTTATTGTCGTGTTTAGATGCTGCAGACACTGGTCACGCTGAAGGCATTCCCCAAAGTGACCTCTAGAGGATGCAGTTCGAAGTTCCCTCGGAAGGAAACCAGTTGGCAACAATATTGAATCCAATATTGAATCCAAGAACTTACAAGCAAATTTTAAAAGGCCAGTCGTTTCTGACCAGGACAGCACAAGGGTTAATGCCAAATAGATAAATATGTTAACTGTGTTAAACAGATTCATCATACTCAATTAATCTCTTAAGTGATTGGCAGCCCTATCCCCTAAAGCAGGGGTTCCTAAAGTATACATTCAAAGGTCCAAATCAGAATTTTCATCAGTGGCATCAATTTTCAACAGTGGCAAACCAATTAATTTAAGTGTCAGCTATAGAGGTCGACTGATAAGGGTTTTTTGTCTGGCCGATGCAGCCAATGGCCGATATATGATAATGATTTTTTGGCCGATATGTTTGGCCGATTTTCTTTTTTTACCTTTAATTCATAAAAGAGAGTATGAGTAAAGGTTTATTGCAGGGCACAATATGGTAATAGTAGTAATAGCCTAATTCATAGTAATAATACATGGCTCATAACTTAAGTACCTTCTTAAACCAGTTCTGAAGCATGCTTTTTGTTTATGTTTGTTGACAGACACCTGTGTTTCTCACAGCCTTGCAAATGCAAATTCATACACAACACATACCCCTCCACATGTCATCTTTCGACGTAACCTACGCTCACTCTCACCCTCCCGGCTATCTGCTATGGTTTCATCTTCGCTTCCTTCCCCTAAACTGTTAGCATCTTTTGATGCCAACAGTGCTACTGATACTTTCTGCTCCACTCTTACATCTTGTTTAGACACTGTCTGCCCCTTGTCTTCCAGACCAGCCCATACCACCCCTTCTGCCCCTTGGTTATCTGATTGTCACAGTGTCTGGTTGCTGTGCCCTGCACTGGCCACTTAATGGTGCTGTCCCCTTTCACTGTTACATGCTATGGACTCTATTTCCCATAGTCCTTTGCCTGGTCTTTTCTGTTCTGATTATAATCACCTGTAGGTCATTTACTCATTATCCCATCACTATTTATACCATGCTCACTCTGTCTTTTGTTGCTGCAGTATTTACATTACAGTATTTACAGTTTTTACTTTGTTCTGGATTATTGTTTGAATTTAATTAAACTGCACATGGATCTAATTTTGTCTTCTCCAGGCATTCTGTGACCGAATACTGCAGCCAGTTCTAGATTCAGCAGTTTTGTTTTTCCTTCATTGGGGCTATGGACTTTTAAATTAAATGTTCTCTGCTAGTGGAATGACCTGCCAAACTCAATCCGAGCAGCTGAGTCCTTAGTCATCTTCAAGAATCAGCTAAAAACACATCTCTTCCATTTTTATTTGACCCTCTAACTCTAGCACTCTCTATTCTAATTGTATCCTTAAAAAAACACTTGTCTCTTTTAGACGTGCACTCTATTCATTTGCTGCTTGTTTTCTTAAAAAAAAAAAAAAAACTAACACTTGCTTTCTAATCTTTTTGTATTCTATCTGTTTTCTTTTCATTTATTATAGTATTTAAAAAAAAACTTGCTACGTGTACTGCGTTAAGCTAACTGAGACTTGTTATAGCACTTGTATATCATTGCTCTTTTGTTGATTTTGATTGCTTCCATTGTCCTCATTTGTAATGCCGAGTTCACACTGCACGATTTTCAAACTCGTCTGATCGCTGTTGTTTTCACACTGCATGACTATGTGGGGTAGCATTCAGTTGCTGCTGTTCACATTGCACGATGGATCGGCGACAGGGGTTTCACACTGCATGACTTCACAATAGAAAGAATCGCCGACAGCATAAGCGCCGACAGAAACTACGTTTCACAACAACACACACGCGAGAAGTGATAAGGAAATAACGTGAGAACCCGCGTGCGTCAGACCGGAGTTCTCCAGCGAGACTGTAATTATTTAAAAACAAAATATATAGCCTGCAAATTGTCTGTGAGCTGATTTCCGGCTACAAGGAGAAAAAGAAAAACATATTATGCAGGAGAGAGATGCAGGGAACAGGGATTGGGTGTTCTGCAAAGAGAGTTGGAGGTAAATAATTTTGCAGTAACTGTTATGCTGATGTTGTGGCTGGTCAAGCAAATGTTTGTGCTTGTTTCTGTATGATATAATTGTTCATATATCTATTAAAATACTGATATTCTGGTCTATAACTCCTCCCCGAACTTCCCTCTGCCCTGTATCTTGGTCTCTCATTGGCTGTAGGTCATCACCCATGTAGTTTTCATGGTGAAGTCAATCAATGCTTTAGGGCAGTGCTTCTCAAAGTCCGGACCCATTCAATCTGGACCGCCTCCATTTCGTATTTCAAGAGCACTAAATATATACTTTAATAAACGCATTTATTCCGAGGTCACCGTAGCCACCAGATCCAGTCTGTATCCAGATCAGATGGTCACTGCAGTCACCTGGATCCAGTACGTATTCAGACCAGATGGTGGATCAGCACCTAGAAAGGACCTCTACAGCCCTGAAAGACAGCGGAGACCAGGACAACTAGATGAGCCCCAGATACAGATCCCCTGTAAAGACCTCATCTCAGACGACCACCGGGACAAGACCACAGGAACCAGATGAGTCCTCTGAACAATGTGACTTTGCTGCAGCCTGAAATTGAACTGCTGGTTTTGTCTGGTCAGAGGAGAACTGGCCCCCCGACTGCGCCTGGTTTCTCCCGAGGTTTTTTCTCCATTCTGTCACCGATGGAGTTTTGGTTCCTTGCCGCTGTCACCTCTGGCTTGCTTAGTTGGGGACACTTCATTTCCAGTGATTTCGTTGACTTGATTGGAAATATACTATTTAAACTGAACTGAGCTGGATGATGACATCACTGAATTCAATGATGAACTGCCTTTAACTGAAAAATTTGTGTTTACTATTGTCATTTTGCATTATTGACACACTATTTTCCTAATTAATGCTGTTCAGTTGCTTTGACACAATCTGTATTGTTAAAAGCGCTATATAAATAAAGGTGACTTGACTTGACTTGACTAAGCAGTCATTATATCATCATTATCTTGCATTAGTCCTTATATGAAAAATCCATGAGTAACCATAATTCCCTGAAGCAACGTACTTAAGCCTGCAGGTTAGCCCAGGGGACTGTCCCTGCTTTTTACAAGCTGCTTTGGGCAAAAAAAATAAAAGGCATTTGCAATGACTAGTAGCCAAAAAGACACCAAACTACCACTTTTTCCTAACATGAATAAAATAATTCACAAATGCTATTTCTTTAAGGGGTCATATGATGCTAAAAAGAACATTATTTTGTGTATTTGGTATAATGAAATGTTTTTATGTGGTTTAAGGTTCAAAAAACACATTATTTTCCACATACTGTACATTATTGTTTCTTCTCTAGAGAATGGCAGTTTGAGTGGGTGTTATATAGTGAGTGAGGTGATAATAAACAGCTGAGTGCAATCAGTTCAGTGAGTGCAGTGTGCAAACCGTGCAATGAATGGTGGGATATGTAGTCCGGCGTGCTATGCAACAGTTTGTGTCGTGCGAGAGTCAATGTAAAGGAAAGGGTGACCTCTGGTGGTGAATAAACGGAAGTCCATGGACCGAATTCGTGACAGACGGATCCACACACTTCTTAAATGCCTTACTAGTGCTCGTCATGGTAAAGAAGAATAATCGTTCTTCCCGGAAATGCACGCTTCAAACAAAACAGTCCTTGAAGATGAAGAAGAGGATGACGTCTTCTCCCGGCGCCCTTTTATACTGTGGTCTAGGGTTGGGTATCAGTTGGGTTTTTTCCGATACCGGTGCCAAATCGATACTTTTAAAACGGTTCCGGTGCCTAAACGGTGCCTGAACCGATACTTAAAAAAATATATAAATATATCACAGTAAAAAGTATCACAGAAGGAAAAGGTCTCAGGAAATCCCTAATATGGACAAAGGCATTGCTATCTCTGTAACTGAGTAAACAGAAGATATAAACATTTTTAATGATAAAACAAAGACAATAAACACTCGACTGTGACAATGTATAGTTTATCTGTGCTATTCAAGCTGGTATTTGGTATTTTCATCATAATTAAGTATATTTATAATCCATTGCTAAAAGACATAGCCTTTTTACCATATGCTTTTTACAGTACAGAACGGTATCTACCTGCTGCCATCAGAGCAATTGTAATTGCTGCATTCACGCGCTCCTCAGATGCCCTCATTTCCTGAGTTGTGCTTTTAAGTCTGAATGTGAAAACAACATGGGCACTCGCGTTACAACAAAGATGTGTTGGATTTGTATTATTAGAGCTTTCCGACTTGCGTTCGTGAATTTTCTCAGTTGGGAAATTATTTTTCACGTGCAGTGCCGGTGATTCTTACGTCCATTTTGGAGAACCAGAGAACAAATATTTTAATCGATCGCTCAAGCATTGGTGGCACCGAAATGAGGCACCGAAATCTGCGTTCTGATTCGGTTCTAGTACATACCAGTTATGGGTTTCGGTACCCAACCCTAGTGACGACGTCACAGGCTGTCGCTGGCCAATGTTATTGTCGTGTTTAGATGCTGCAGACACTGGTCACGCTGAAGGCATTCCCCAAAGTGACCTCTAGAGGATGCAGTTCGAAGTTCCCTCGGAAGGAAACCAGTTGGCAACAATATTGAATCCAATATTGAATCCAAGAACTTACAAGCAAATTTTAAAAGGCCAGTCGTTTCTGACCAGGACAGCACAAGGGTTAATGCCAAATAGATAAATATGTTAACTGTGTTAAACAGATTCATCATACTCAATTAAGTGATTAAGTGATTGGCAGCCCTATCCCCTAAAGCAGGGGTTCCTAAAGTATACATTCAAAGGTCCAAATCAGAATGTGGCATCAAGGCATCAATTTTCAACAGTGGCAAACCAATTAATTTAAGTGTCAGCTATAGAGGTCGACTGATAAGGGTTTTTTGTCTGGCCGATGCAGCCAATGGCCGATATATGATAATGATTTTTTGGCCGATATGTTTGGCCGATTTTCTTTTTTTACCTTTAATTCATAAAAGAGAGTATGAGTAAAGGTTTATTGCAGGGCACAATATGGTAATAGTAGTAATAGCCTAATTCATAGTAATAATACATGGCTCATAACTTAAGTACCTTCTTAAAACAGTTCTGAAGCATGCTTTTTGTTTATGTTTGTTGACAGACACCTGTGTTTCTCACAGCCTTGCAAATGCAAATTCATACACAACACATACCCCTCCACATGTCATCTTTCGACGTAACCTACGCTCACTCTCACCCTCCCGGCTATCTGCTATGGTTTCATCTTCGCTTCCTTCCCCTAAACTGTTAGCATCTTTTGATGCCAACAGTGCTACTGATACTTTCTGCTCCACTCTTACATCTTGTTTAGACACTGTCTGCCCCTTGTCTTCCAGACCAGCCCATACCACCCCTTCTGCCCCTTGGTTATCTGATTGTCACAGTGTCTGGTTGCTGTGCCCTGCACTGGCCACTTAATGGTGCTGTCCCCTTTCACTGTTACATGCTATGGACTCTATTTCCCATAGTCCTTTGCCTGGTCTTTTCTGTTCTGATTATAATCACCTGTAGGTCATTTACTCATTATCCCATACAATATGGTAATAGTAGTAATAGCCTAATTCATAGTAATAATACATGGCTCATAACTTAAGTACCTTCTTAAAACAGTTCTGAAGCATGCTTTTTGTTTATGTTTGTTGACAGACACCTGTGTTTCTCACAGCCTTGCAAATGCAAATTCATACACAACACATACCCCTCCACATGTCATCTTTCGACGTAACCTACGCTCACTCTCACCCTCCCGGCTATCTGCTATGGTTTCATCTTCGCTTCCTTCCCCTAAACTGTTAGCATCTTTTGATGCCAACAGTGCTACTGATACTTTCTGCTCCACTCTTACATCTTGTTTAGACACTGTCTGCCCCTTGTCTTCCAGACCAGCCCATACCACCCCTTCTGCCCCTTGGTTATCTGATTGTCACAGTGTCTGGTTGCTGTGCCCTGCACTGGCCACTTAATGGTGCTGTCCCCTTTCACTGTTACATGCTATGGACTCTATTTCCCATAGTCCTTTGCCTGGTCTTTTCTGTTCTGATTATAATCACCTGTAGGTCATTTACTCATTATCCCATCACTATTTATACCATGCTCACTCTGTCTTTTGTTGCTGCAGTATTTACATTACAGTATTTACAGTTTTTACTTTGTTCTGGATTATTGTTTGAATTTAATTAAACTGCACATGGATCTAATTTTGTCTTCTCCAGGCATTCTGTGACCGAATACTGCAGCCAGTTCTAGATTCAGCAGTTTTGTTTTTCCTTCATTGGGGCTATGGACTTTTAAATTAAATGTTCTCTGCTAGTGGAATGACCTGCCAAACTCAATCCGAGCAGCTGAGTCCTTAGTCATCTTCAAGAATCAGCTAAAAACACATCTCTTCCATTTTTATTTGACCCTCTAACTCTAGCACTCTCTATTCTAATTGTATCCTTAAAAAAACACTTGTCTCTTTTAGACGTGCACTCTATTCATTTGCTGCTTGTTTTCTTAAAAAAAAAAAAAAAACTAACACTTGCTTTCTAATCTTTTTGTATTCTATCTGTTTTTTTTTCATTTATTATAGTATTTAAAAAAAAACTTGCTACGTGTACTGCGTTAAGCTAACTGAGACTTGTTATAGCACTTGTATATCATTGCTCTTTTGTTGATTTTGATTGCTTCCATTGTCCTCATTTGTAATGCCGAGTTCACACTGCACGATTTTCAAACTCGTCTGATCGCTGTTGTTTTCACACTGCATGACTATGTGGGGTAGCATTCAGTTGCTGCTGTTCACATTGCACGATGGATCGGCGACAGGGGTTTCACACTGCATGACTTCACAATAGAAAGAATCGCCGACAGCATAAGCGCCGACAGAAACTACGTTTCACAACAACACACACGCGAGAAGTGATAAGGAAATAACGTGAGAACCCGCGTGCGTCAGACCGGAGTTCTCCAGCGAGACTGTAATTATTTAAAAACAAAATATATAGCCTGCAAATTGTCTGTGAGCTGATTTCCGGCTACAAGGAGAAAAAGAAAAACATATTATGCAGGAGAGAGATGCAGGGAACAGGGATTGGGTGTTCTGCAAAGAGAGTTGGAGGTAAATAATTTTGCAGTAACTGTTATGCTGATGTTGTGGCTGGTCAAGCAAATGTTTGTGCTTGTTTCTGTATGATATAATTGTTCATATATCTATTAAAATACTGATATTCTGGTCTATAACTCCTCCCCGAACTTCCCTCTGCCCTGTATCTTGGTCTCTCATTGGCTGTAGGTCATCACCCATGTAGTTTTCATGGTGAAGTCAATCAATGCTTTAGGGCAGTGCTTCTCAAAGTCCGGACCCATTCAATCTGGACCGCCTCCATTTCGTATTTCAAGAGCACTAAATATATACTTTAATAAACGCATTTATTCGGAAAAGACCACAGGAACGAGATGAGTCCTCTGAACAATGTGACTTTGCTGCAGCCTGAAATTGAACTGCTGGTTTTGTCTGGTCAGAGGAGAACTGGCCCCCCGACTGCGCCTGGTTTCTCCCGAGGTTTTTTCTCCATTCTGTCACCGATGGAGTTTTGGTTCCTTGCCGCTGTCACCTCTGGCTTGCTTAGTTGGGGACACTTCATTTCCAGTGATTTCGTTGACTTGATTGGAAATATACTATTTAAACTGAACTGAGCTGGATGATGACATCACTGAATTCAATGATGAACTGCCTTTAACTGAAAAATTTGTGTTTACTATTGTCATTTTGCATTATTGACACACTATTTTCCTAATTAATGCTGTTCAGTTGCTTTGACACAATCTGTATTGTTAAAAGCGCTATATAAATAAAGGTGACTTGACTTGACTTGACTAAGCAGTCATTATATCATCATTATCTTGCATTAGTCCTTATATGAAAAATCCATGAGTAACCATAATTCCCTGAAGCAACGTACTTAAGCCTGCAGGTTAGCCCAGGGGACTGTCCCTGCTTTTTACAAGCTGCTTTGGGCAAAAAAAATAAAAGGCATTTGCAATGACTAGTAGCCAAAAAGACACCAAACTACCACTTTTTCCTAACATGAATAAAATAATTCACAAATGCTATTTCTTTAAGGGGTCATATGATGCTAAAAAGAACATTATTTTGTGTATTTGGTATAATGAAATGTTTTTATGTGGTTTAAGGTTCAAAAAACACATTATTTTCCACATACTGTACATTATTGTTTCTTCTCTATGCCCCGCCTTTCTGAAACGCGTCGATTTTTACAAAGCTCATCGGTCTGAAAAGCGAGGTGTGCTCTGAATGGCCAGCTATCCAGTGCGTTGTGATTGGCCGAATACCTCAAGCGTGTGACGGAAATGTTACGTCCCTTACCATATTGTGATGCCCTGTCCGGCCGGAGCAAAGAGACAAAAACATTCAAACCTATTATAAACGAGACATTTGTTGCATCCAGTGGGGACATAATTACGGATTACAATGACTTATATTGTCTTTTTACGCGTTGCGTTGCATTGCGCCGCGTAAACATAAAACCATGTCTGCATTTGTGATCGGAGAAATGACAAACAACAAGTGCTACTCTACACTGCTCAAAACTCGCGTTTGAATTGTCAGTGGCAAATTATTTTAATATAAATAACGTACTTACAGTCTGTGAGTCAGAACAGCCGGCATTGTAGTCTACTCTACCAGGAACAGGAAATAGTCCTATATAAAATGGAGAATAAAAGTTACGCCTTCTTTCTTTGCATGAACATTTGGGCGGCGTTATGCAAATCTTCCCACATCGTGACATAGATATGTGGGGGCGTGTTAGAACGAGCCGTTTTAGGTAGGCGTGGTTGACTCTTAAATTTTAGAAAGAATATCTCTTTGGATTTGAGACTTTAGTCTTTGCAACTTTACAGATCTTCTTTATGCACCAAGAGCTTGTAACACTCCAAAGAGAAAAGAAAAATTGAAATCGCATCATATGACCCCTTTACTAATTTTATGGCCAGCTGTGACTCAAACCTGAGTCCTTCATGCTGTATGGCGACAATGTTACCTACTAAGCCACAGTGCCACCAAATCCCTTTTTATATTTTTAAGATAAGCAGGTATTGAAGTACGAACACTACAAATATTTTAACCAATATAAAATAGACTTCAATTCTTCAAAGGAGTAGTTCACCAAAAAGTCTAAATTTTGTCATCTACCAGTAGCCTACATTATTCTTCAGAATATCTTTCACAGAAGAATCTCATGCATGTTTGGAATGAGTGAAGTTAAATAGTTTAAGTTTAGCAGTTTCTTGAAAGTAACTTGACAAGGAAACATACATTAAGGGACAAAGTGACTAGAAAAAAAGATGTGCAGCCAGTGACCTCACCTTCACTCTTGTATGATCAATAAATGAGAGTGAATGAGGAACACAGAGAGAAAGAGAGCAGCAAAACCTACATTGCATTTTTTCCCTCTAAGGGCTTGTATATGACATATTACAGCTCATGAAATACATACATTAAATCATTAATGTGTTTTGGGAATATGCTTACCTGTGTGGAGAACACCACAGATGGACTTGTCTCAAAGGAGTACTGCTTCCTGTAGAGAACACAACATGGCCTCCATCTCATAAACTAACAGTACATCTCTGTCAGCCACACCAACCTTTATTAATGGAGACACCATAATAGCCTTTTTAAAGGCTAGCCATTTGAAGTGTGTAATTTCTGCACCAACTAGAGCATCAAGCTTGTTTTGCATTTTCAGAAGAAAATGTGAGTGGTGCTTACAAAATTTGCTGCCACAATCCAGTTGTCTGGCTATTGTTGCTAGGGCACTGCTTAGTAGTTCTGGATGGTTGAATGGTGGCCCAATCTGAAGTGCAGTTCTGGTCATTATGGTTCTGGTATTAAAGTAAATGAATATTGCATTTGGTATCATGCTGTATCGCATGCCTATATAATTTCTCATATACTTTCTCTTTTTCCCACACCCCCGTCTAACTGGAAGAGGTGAACATACTGGTCAGTTTATCTCTAATGATTGGAATTTTAATCCTTTAACATCTCTGGATATCAACAGCTCCTTTGAATCACATTCAGTTCCTATCACCCACCATCTTAAAATCCATTTTGTAGTTGTTTTGTCAACCCCCAGGTCCGCTATGTAACTTCTTGGAGGAGTTAGCTCTCAAACTTCCCTGAGGATGATACTCCTTATGCTTGGAGACTTCAATGTCCACCTAGATAAACCTCAGGCTGCAGAATTCTACACTCTGCATGCCTCTTTTGATCTCAAGTGAGTGTTAACTGTGGCTACTCACAAATCAGGTAACCAACTGTACCTTATTTACACACGCCACTGCTCCACTGCTCATGTGCTGATTACTCCACTGCTCACCTCGAATTACTTCCTCCTCACTCTTAACCTCAACATGGTTTCTGATACAACACATACTCATCCACATGTCACCTTTTAACCTATGCTCACGCTCACCCTCTCGGCTGTCTGCTATGGTTTCAACTTCACTTCCTCCCCTTAAACAGTTCTAATCACTTGATGCTAACAGTGCTACTGACACTCTCTGCTCCACTCTGACGCCTTGTTTAGACACAGTCTGCCTCCTCTCTTCCAGGCCAGCCCGTACCATCCCTTCTGCCCCCTGGCTATCTGATGTTATCCGCAAACATCCTTCTGAACTCTGAACACTCTGAACACAACAAAATTAACAATTAGTCTAACTCTTGCAAGCTATTTAAAACATTTCTTTCCCTCCTCTGTCCTCTGCCTCCTTCATAAACTTTAACAGCTGATGACTTTGCTACATTTTTCATGAATAAAAATACAACTATCACTGCTCAATTCTCCACATCACAAACTGTCAAACACATCTTAACAGCAAACATATACTCGCTCATGTCCTTCTCTCCACCCTCAGAGGCAGAAGTCTCCAAACCATCAGAAGTCTCCTTTCTAATCATCCTACTTGTCCATTTGATCCTATTCCATCTAATCTCCTTCAAGCTATTTCTCTTCCAGTTGTACCTGTACTCACTCACATCATTAACACATCCCTTCACACTGGTGTCTTTCCCTCAGCATTTAATCAGGCTCGGATAACCCCACTACTTAAGAAACCCACTCTTAACCCAGCACTTTTAGAAAACTACAGACCGGTATCCCTTCTTCCTTTCATTGCAAAACCATTTGAACGAGTAGTGTTCAATCAATCTCAGTTTACTCTCACAGAACAACCTTCTGGACGGCGACCAGTCTGGCTTCAAAAATTGACATTCAACCAAGACTGGCCTGCACGTGGTTGTTGAAGTCCTAAGACTGGCAAGAACAGCTTCCAAATCTTCAATACTTATCTTTCTGGATGTGCCCACTGCTTTTGACATGGTTAATCACCAGATCCTCCTGTCAACCCAAATGGAATAGGGTATCTCAGGTACCGCACTCCAGTGGTTCGAGTTTTACCTCTCAGATAGGTCCTTCAAGGTATCTTGGAGGAATAAGGTGTCCAAGTTGCAACATCTAGCAACTGGGGTGCCTCAGGGCTCAGTGCTTAGTCCAATTCTCTTCTCTGTCTACATGGCATCACTAGGTTCTGTCATTAAAAAAACATGGCTTTTCATATCACTGCTATGTTGATGACACTCAACTCTACCCATCATTCCAATCTGATGAACGATAGCTGCGTGCATCTCAGCATGTCTAATATACATTTCTTGCTGGATGAAGAAACATTACCTTCAACTGAACCTTGCCAAGACAGAACAGCTTGTGGTTTTAACCAACCCAACACTTCATCATAATTTCTCCATCCAGCCAGGCGCATCAACCATAACTCCTTCCAGGACAGCCAGGAACCTTGGAGTTGTGATTGATGATTAGCTGAATTTCACAAACTGCATTGCTAAAACTGCAGGTTTGCCTTAAACAACATTAGGAAGATCAGATTATTTCTATTGGAACATGCTACACAACTCCCGGTGCAAGCTCTTGTTCTGTCCAGGCTGGACTATTGCAATACTATCTTGGTAGGTCTTCCAGCCAGTTCTATCAAACCTCTGCAACTATTTAAAGAGTAGTCTTTAACGAACTGAAAAGAGCACCTGTCACACCTCTGTTCATCAATTTGCACTGGCTACCAATAGCTGCTCACATAAAATTCAAGGCATTGATGTTTTCCTAAAAAACTGGCTCTGCACCCCTCTGCCTAAATTCACAACTTCAAACGTATGTGCCCTCCAAAAGTTTGTGTTCTGCAAGTGAATGGCATATTGTGGTGCCATCCCAAAGACGCACAAAATCACTTTTACAAACTTTAACCTTAACTGTTCCTCGGTGGTGGAATGACCGGCCAACTTGATCCAAGCAGCTGAGTCTTTAGCCATCTTCAAGAAATGTCTAAAGACATATCTCTTCCATCTACGCTTGACCCTCTATCACCAGAACTCTCTGTTCTATTTCTATTCTATCTACTTGTTTTATTTTTAATTGATATTAGAAATTATAACTTGACCCTCTAACATTAGCTTATCCATATTATCTAATTATATGTGATTTGTATTGATTTATTATACACAAAAACAAACAAACAACAACAAACCTTGCTACATGTACTTTGTTAGTCTAACCGGGACTTGTCACAACACTTATATATTGTTGCTCTTTATCTGTTTTGATTGCTTCCATTACCCTAATTTGTAAGTTGCTTTGGATAAAAGCGTCTGCTAAATGATTAAACTGTGATAACAGCAGCTCTTTCAGCATATGCTCACATCAAAAGGCTGTAGATACACTTTATTATGTAAATACTGTATAAAATGCATACTAGCTGTAGGGTGTGTTCTGTATTCTTCTAATATTTATTTTCCAAGATGTTTTTTTATCTTATGTTGAGGCTTTGAGTGTGGATATTTAACCCTCTTTGGGGGTTCAAACCCACATCATGACATCTGTCTCTTGGGCATGCTGCCCACACATTCACAAGGACGACTGTACAGCTGACAAAATGGCTATCCACTGAGGACATATGGAGATATGAATACTTGTGGTTTATATACAGTTCAGGTTAACTCAGTTGCGCTAACGCAGCTCAACTCAGTTGCGTTAACACAGCTATATGTGCAGACTTCATCCTCTCAAGTCTTTATCATAGGCACATAATTTATTACATTTGTAGTGTTAATGGGAAAGTAGTTTGTTTAATGGTTGCAGATGAATTTATGGACTAAGATGCTCATTAGTCTGTTGTAGAAGCGAGCTAAGCATAGCTGAGAGTACTGATGACAATTAAGCATGTACTTTAACTGCTAATAATTAAAAATGTATGTTTTCTAATAAACTGATACTGTGCAATTGTATAGAATATCATTATTTGTATGTGTGTCTTTCAAGTGAATGAGAAGAACATAAAGACAAATGAGAATGTAAATCTCACAAAACATGAAAGAAGAAAATGAATTCTATTTTTGGAGGGTTTTTGTGTGTGTGAATATCATGACAATTAAGCACCCTGCATACTTATAACTGCAATGCAAATAATCAAACAAATAAATTGTTATATTATTTGTATTGTATATAATTGTATATACTGGTACTTAAGCCACTGTAAAAAAAACATTCAAAAACATTCCAATTAAATTAATTAAAATTAAAAATACAAATTACTCTATTATATTTAAAACACAGTACAGTGATAAATTATTATTTGCTGCAGAATTACGCTGCTAGACCTTTTTGCGAGATTTCTTCAGGGATAATATCTATAGATTAAAGCGCAGATAGCCTATATAACAAAGAAAGCCCTCTCCGAGGTAGCCTCGCTCCCCTCGGCTGCTCCACGTCCGTCAGTGCGTGATTTCCGCACTTCCTATGCTCATAAAGCTATTATTCCACTCTCCTGCTCTGTCCGGGCTGATGAACGGGCGCTGAAACATCCTGCGCTTGACATCGCTGAGAAATGGCAGGCGAATCGAACTGACACGATTGAGACAATAGGCTACAGCAAGCTCTCTAACGATGGGAACTCCGATTCATTTCAGTCAGTCGGTTCGTTCAGACGGTTCATTTAAATGATTCGATTCCTTCGTCACCATTTCAAAGTGTTTCCAGAAATCCAACAGCAGATTTTAGCATTTTTTTCTGTAGTGATAAATATTTTAGTGAAATACTGCTATTTGATTCATAATTTTCATTTGGCATTTTAGTGTTTTTTTTGTCTTGTAATATTTAGCGTAAATGTGTATTCCTGTTACTGCCACTCATATGAAAAAGGGGTGTGGGAACATAGTTATGGCTTCAATTTGTCACCCACAGTACAGTAGGCTTCATCAGTTCAAATGAATCAGGGAACCGACACAAAAGAACAATTCGTTTGCGAATCGGTCACCGCTACGCTGTGAACCGAGCGTGAATTATGCATTCGGACTAACAAGGGAAAGTGATGCTCAGAGAGGAGGACAGAGGACTCAGAAAATATGCATTAAAGGGCGATTAAGTTCTGTGAAGCGGTTTCTCGTCTTAGCGTTATGTACGCACGTATGATTCATTTAGTGAAGCATTTTATTGTTACGTAGCACGGGGTAGATTGTATTGCAAAGGTGGGGAAAAAACGATAGTCGATATCGGAAAGGAAGGGAGCAAGGGGTAAATGATTTTAATTATGATTTATAGGCTACAGCGGACCGTCACTTTATTTTGAATTACATCTTGAATAGCGTGGAACTTCGCAGTTCTGAGGATATAACAAAACGCGTTTTACTCGGTAAAGTAGAGATGGGGAGACAGGCTAAGGAAGGGATCTCTGACGAAAAGGTAAGTTGTCATAATATTCCATTTTGCTATTTCATGTGCTGTGTCTAAGCAGTTTTCTGGCTTTTGTGTCCATCTCACAAAATCGCGCAGCTGTGTAAATGAATGTGAATCTACTGGGATATTACAACAGACGCGTTTAGCGCAGTCAAAAATAAGCACAACTGTCACAGCATACAAAGCAACTGCTGAGACTTTCACCATTTCTGGGTTTCTGCAGAAATATGACCTACTACGACCGAATCCACCTCGACAAGCACAACATAAGAGCTGTTCACACGTGTTATGTGTTTCTGCGCAGTCTTTTAATTGTTGCTGTGTACACATTCGTGTTTGCAGCAGTGGCGTCGCGTCGTTACCTTGCTATTTCAAAGCGCCTGTCTTTAAGTTATAACAGTTCAATGTAAAACCGCGTTTAGGTAGGCGTTCTATCCTTTTCTATTGCACTCGGTAAGGTGATTAAAATAGGTGTTTTAATCGTTTACACGTAAAAAAAAAAGTTAAATAAGAATTAATGCGCGCCTGTGTTGGTGTTCATTACCTCCTGATAAACGCTTGTGCGATATCTGGCTTTGACGCGAATAACTGCCATTCATAATGGTGCGTAACCTTTTTAACGGGCAGTTACTGGTTAGGCGTGTGTAGCCTTCAAATATAATTTTTTCCTTCTTCATTAATGCGGTACATTGTCAGTGCGGTCACAGCGGGAGGTAGCAGTAGCTGAATGGCATTCAATTGTGAATGGTGCTGCAAACGGTGTCTAAAGACAGAAAATGCAGATTTAATTGAGAAACCTAGGGATATGGCTACTCTTGAAGGTGCTTCTACTTATGAGCGCTAAAATAAAATGTACCTTTTACCTTACCCTATCAATGAAATATGTGTCGTTAGAAATCACACCTCTCTGTGACAGCCCTAGGATCGGCAAAAGGAGTCAGGGGACTGGCCTGTCCTTTTTTGCCAATCAGATACGCTCTTCGCCTGTCAGTCATTTTAAATGTACAGATTACTGACATTGGGTAGGTTGACATTACATTGGAGGGCGGGGTTTCAGGAAGATAACGTGTTGTTGAGGTTAGTTACATTTTGGTGATTAGTAAAACAACTAAAATCACTTTCAACACTTTTTTTTTAATCACTAAAGTGGCACATTCTGCTCACTGAAAATGTAGGTTGGCTGAACCAAATAGGGCTGTCTACTGTTTACCAATGATAAAAAAGCATATATTATATATATATCTGCTAAACATTGTAGCATTTGGATCTAATCATTGTATTCAAGCATCTGATAACAGCTTAAAACACATTCACTTTCTTAAACATCATTTTAATGTCAGTCAGGGAATGTTTTTGAGACATAAAGCACATCAGCAATAGCTCTAAATATTACATTTTCCAGATGAAAGCAAACATCAATTAGACATCTGTTTTACATACATGTGTTATCAAAGGAACGAAAACACAACCGGCTGTCTGATGGCCACATAAGACGTGCCTTTTATTCAATAGGGAAACCAATATCCTCTTAAGGCACAGCCGGATTAAAACGGCTTTAATGTTGTGTTGTTGAATGAATAATCCCCTGGCCGTGAGCTTTAGGAAATTTGGAGTGGTGGTTGAATAAACGAGGATTCTGCCTGCATGCGAACACTCTGGCTCTCCCACAGGGCACTAATAAGACAGTTCACAGTTAGATCACAATCATTGTGTCTTGACATCTTGGGCTACATCTTGAAATCAGCAAGTTAGCTTTTAAAGGAACAGCTCACCCATAAATGAAAATTCTGTCATCATTTAATCACCCTCAAATTATTCCAAAACAGTTCATGAAACAAAAAATAGAGGTGCTTTAAAGAATGTTCAAAAACACTGAATGTGAACATGGGCTTTCATTCTCCAAATAGGAATAAAATTCACCATAAAAGTAGTTCATATGACTTGTGCACGATATCCTGAAGCCACACAATGTAGCTTTCTGTGCACAGGTCATAGGAATTACTTCTATGGTGCATTTTCCCCCTGATGGATGATGAAATTCTGTGTTTTCACATTCACTTTTTCTGGACATTCTTCAAAACACGTCTATTTATGTGCCATTGACTGTTTTGGAAATAAAAAAATGCAGGCTGAAATATAATTAATTATTCAGAGAAAGTATTGTTTCCTCATGTAACTTTCAAACCTCATTCTTGCTTTTTCCAATATTGAATTTCAGTGTGTAAAGTATTAAGCCAGAGTTGGCATCAGTGATCACCAAATGTCTTGTTTGCAGTGTGCAAATAGTAACTGAGACCTATTCAGTAAATAATGACTGAGAATCTCTCATAGGTGATGTCATATGTTCAGGTGCCTTTGTGGGCCATATAAAAAAAATACAAAATAAATAAATTTCAGTTAGACCATCTGTCGTTTAAACAAATTTGGAGTATCACACTAACTTTATAACTTTACTTTGCCAGAAAGACCTTTACTCTGCTCGCAGACCTTGAGATACCAAGTAGATACAAATGCTACTGCTTGCTTCTGCTTAACAGTGTAGATTGAATGCATGATTGTTTGATTCAGCTGCCCTTCAGTTGAATTGTTCTCTGAAAACTAGATGTAGAGCTCCAGGATAGTGATCAATGAATAGATAATTTTTGTTCATATTCAATTCATGGGTCAATAAGTCTAGGTGGATATCGAGGCTCAGAAAAAAACAAAAGGGTCTGGCTGCAGCTGGCGCTTGCACTCTCAGACGTGCATTCTCAGGCTTACACTCTCAGACACTTGCACTTCCGCTAGCGACGTCACTTGCAGTCTTTATTATTTTTTATTTTGTTCTATTTATTGATTACTTTTTGTTTGAATCTCTCAACATTTTACAACAGTAGCCAGGTGGTGAAGACAAGAAAAAAGAAACTAAATGACGAAGTCACTTGCAATCGCCACTTGCACTCTCCGATACCTGCGACGTCACTTGTAGTCGACACAAATCGTGCGTGTTGCCAATGGAGACAAGATGCTGTGGTGGTGATTAAACTATTATTTATTTGATTTATTTAGTCATTTATTAGAGGCTTTTATCCAAAGCGACATACAAATGAGGACAACAGAAGCAATCAATTGTAGTATTAAAACAACTAAAAACAGATCCAAAACTAAACGCTAAACCTTTATAAATACTGCCTATACACATTTTAAAAATAAAGAGATTAAATAAAAATGACAAATGCATACAACAAAATTTCAAAACTTAACATTTAAAAGAAAAACTAAAAATAAAGCTAAAAACAATTCAAAATATTAAAGAACAAAAGGTATAAGAGTATAATAATGATTCTAACATAACACTAAGCCAAACACCAAAAAAAAAACTACATATGTGTGTATGTACAACCACACACACTATATATATATATATATATATATACACACACACACATTTATAAATTAAATATATTTTATTTCTATTTAGTTTGAAGTATTAAAATAACTCAAATTAAATAAAACTAAAAACTTAATAAAAGATACAGACAGAATAAATTCAGATAACAAATAATACAAATCTAATGACATTAGTTTATCAGTAATCCTAAAAATTACACTGCCAAACACACGTGCTAAAAAACAACAACTTACACATAGTAAGAAATGGTTATAAAAACTGAAACAGAAGAGAAACAAGTATTAATAGGAAAGAGGAGAAATAAAAAGCAATACTTATTAAAACTAATGAAAGTACTATACAAGTATATGTATTTAGTACAATAACAGGGTCCTGCAAGAAAAAGACAAGACCCGCAAATCCGTGGCCACAGAACAGCAGAATATGAACGCAATGCACAAAGTCTCTCATTAAGCGTTTTCCTCCTGTAGAAAAACATAAACACTTAATATGGCTTAATGTATATAATATGGCCTCTCTGATGGGTACTGAGGGTCTCAGTATTTCCCTTCACTGCAAATGATTTCAAACATTCGAAGGCCCCATTGTGAACGTATTGTTCAAGAATATGAGCGGGTTAAAAGGTCATTGCTGTATTGTCTGCATAGTGTTCAGTACATTGCTTCTTTATTGTTATCATTGTTTATACCCCCTGTTTGTGTTGCAGGCGGCCATCTCCCCTGTGCGCTTCAGCACGCTAAAAGAGCTTTTTCCCTAAAAGACCATTCATGGGTGTGTAAAAAGATGACGTTGCGTCTCGCTACAGACAACGTATCACCAGTACGTTTCTGGATGCGGTCGTTACCTGGCATCGGGTGATGGTCACGATCGCTACCTCACATGTCTGGGCATTAAGCATGCTGAGGTGGCATTTGTGGATGAGTCATGTTCTCATTGTGGGAAGATGACCATCTCGGAGTTGCAGGCCAAGCTCTGTTGCCTCTGCCTCGATCTAGTTCTCGTCATGGTGGCAGTCAGACGGGGGCTACTTCAGGCAGTAGCACGGGCGGCCTGAGGGTAACAGTGATGGCAAACCCTCCAGGGAACCAACCCTCGGGGGACCATCGCTCCTCTTGCACTGCCAAAGGAACGTGTTGGGCCCTCTACAAGGAGCGTACCAGCAGTATCCTTCTGCGCTCCTCTCGACGATCGGATGTTGATTGCTGCATCGGAGGGTGAGCCAGCGCTTTCTGGAGAGGAAGATTCGGCTGCACTGCTGCCCAGGGCCGTGCAAAGACCTTTGGAGGGGCAGGTGCTCAAAGTATAAAAGGGGCACATGGAGCATGGCTTTTAATAGGGCTGTGCTCCTTGCTTAGACATGTATCGAAACGGATGCTTCTGATAGCAGCAAATGCCATGACGCAGTTTTGAAAAAGAAACACAGAACAGAAAAGAACAGAAACATTGCACTGCACACTCAGACCCCCCGGTCCGCCCATGGACCGGTCCCTGTGTTCCACCTCGCACGTTCCAGCTTGTATGGTGTCTGGCTAGCTCAGTCTCAGGATCAGTTGTGCGAATACAGGGACTTGGTGCTCTCGCACCTCAGCCGGTTGGGCCTTCGGGTCAACTGGGAAAAGAGCAAACTCTCCTTGACACAGAGGATCTCTTTTTTCGGTATGGAGTTGGATTCGGTTGAACAGACAGTACACCTCATGCAGGAACGTGCGCAGTCGGTCTTGAACTGCCTGAATACTTTCAAGAGCAGGACGGCAGTCCCACTGAAACAGTTTCAGAGACTCCTGGGCATATGTCAGCTGCAGCAGCAGTCATTCCGCTGGGGCTGCTTCATATGAGACCGCTTCAACACTGGCTCCATGGCCGAGACCCAAGGTGGGCGTGGCAACTCAGCACTCACCGGGTCCAAGTCACACCGGCCTGCCGCCAAACCTTCACCCCGTGGTCAGACCTTGCATTTCTCCGGGCAGGAGTGCCCCTAGAGCAGGTCTCCAGGCATGCTGTGGTTCACACAGATGCCTCTGCCACTGGCTGGGGGGCCACGTACGACGGGCTTGCAGTGTCGGGGGTATGGACGGGCCCCCAACTGCACTGGCACATCAACTGCCTAGAGTTGTTAGCAGTACGCCTTGCCTTGAATCATCTCAGAGTGCGCTTACGAGGCAAGCACGTGCTGCTCCGCACTGACAACTCTGCAACTGTTGCGTACATCAACCGATAAGGTGCTCTATGCTCCCGTCGCATGTCGCAACTCACCCGCCACCTCTGCCTCTGGAGTCAGAAGCATCTGAGGTCGCTTCGTGCCATTCACCTTCCGGACCTGCTCAAACGTGCGGCCGATGAGCTGTCACAAGCTGCACTTCCTGGAGAATGGAGACTCCATCCCCAGATGGTCCAGCTGTTTTGGAGATGTTTTGAAGTCGCTCAGGTAGACCTGTTTGCCTCTCCAGAAACCTCTCACTGCCAGCTGTTCGGCACGGACGCACTGGCACACAGCTAGCCTCGAGGCCTACGCAAATATGCGTTTCCCCTGTAAGCCTTCTCGCACAGACACTGTGCAATGTCAGGGAGGACGGAACTGATGCTCTTCGTGACAGACCCTCCCTGGCAGATTCCTCTGAGGAAGGATCTACTGACTCAGAGACGGGGACACCCTGTGGCACCCGCGTCCAGACCTCTGAAATCTTCATGTCTGGTCCCTGAACGGGACACGGAGGTTCTAGGTAACCTACCCCAGGAGGTAATTAACACCATCTCTTCGGCGAGAGCACTGTCTAGTAGAACCTGTTCATCGAGTTGTGTTGTTCTAGCCGAGGAGACCCCGGAGATGCCCGATCAGGGTCGTGCTTTCCTTTTTGCAGCAAGAGTTGGAGCGAAGGCTGTCTCCCTCCACCCTTAAAGTCTATGTCGCTGCGATTGCTGCTAACCATGACCCCGTTGAAGGGAAGTATGACCTGGTCATCAGATTCCTTAGGGAATTCAATAGAAGGTTAAATCCTCCCCGACCCCCCTCTATACCCTCTTGGGACCTATCTCTAGTTCTATCTCTAGGGCCCATTTGAGCCTTTGCAGTCAGTTGAGCTGAAGTTTCTATCAATGAAAACTCTGCTCCTGCTTGCACTGGCCTCCATCAAGAGGGTAGGGGACCTGCATGCATTTTCGGTCGACGATTCATGCCTAGAGTTTGGACCGGCTGACTCCCAGGTAATCCTGAGGCCCCAGCCCGGCTATGTGCCCAAGGTTCCCACTACTCCCATCAGGGATCAGGTGGTGAGCCTGCAAATGCTGCCCTCAGAGGAGGCAGACTCAGCCCTAGCTTTGCTTTGTCCTGTCCGAGCCTTGAGATGGTACGTAGACCGGACAAAGCTTTAGGACCTCAGACCAGCTCTTTGTCTGTTACGGAGGCCGGCAGAAAGGGAATGCCATCTCTAAGCAGAAGATGGCCCACTAGATAGTGGATGCCATCACCATGACTTATAATCACATTTGTAGAGCTGCAGGCTGGGCGACCCTCAACACGTTTGCTAGATTCTATAGCCTTCGTGTGGAGACGGTATCCTCCTGTGTTCTCACCTCAAATGGGTAGAAGCACTGGGAGGCCCCGGTTTAGTGTCAGCTTGCTAAAACCGCTCCAGAGCGTCCGTACTGTAGACCCTGTCAAGCAGCCAGACGTGGCGGAATGTCCGATGCCAGGCCCTCACTCGATGAATCCGTGAGAACTGGTAGAGGGCTGGGCTACATATGTAGAGACCTAAGTGGATCCCATATGTGTAAAGTCCACGGTATAGCCTCAGAGCCTATGCTTCCCCGGCAGACTTCTGCCATTTCCAAGAGGGTTACTATCACCTCTAATCTTCCATATGCACCTAAACGGTTGTTCATATGTGTAAGTGCTTCTGAAACCTCCTTCGGGAAGGATGGGGCTTCTGCAACGTTCCTGTTCCAAGTGGAACGGATATGTTTTCCCAGTGTGATCCAATCTTACTGA
Source organism: Sinocyclocheilus grahami (assembly GCF_001515645.1). NCBI lineage: Eukaryota > Metazoa > Chordata > Actinopteri > Cypriniformes > Cyprinidae > Sinocyclocheilus > Sinocyclocheilus grahami. Next base: position 564,166 of record NW_015506087.1, on the reverse strand, counting down.
GTGGGTAGTGCTATGACAACGGTAACTGGTCTTCTTGTTGCGAGCCCTGGCCTACACCAAAAAGGGGCGCAGGAGGCTCGCACAGGACACTGGAAGGGGCAGCATCCATGGCACTTTGGTAGGGATCCCAATTTGTCGGTCACGGCGTGACTCGTAGTGACCGACTGCAAGGGAACGTCTCGGTTACGTATGTAACCCTCATTCCCTGAAGGAGGGAACGGAGAAGTCACATCCCGTCGCCATGGCTGCTGTACCACCGCTGAGCATCCGGGTTACCGGGTTACTGTTACTCAGCGAAAACATGGTATGCGTTGCACCTGCTACCTTTTTATGCTCATGCTGTGATCAGCAGCAGCTCGATGCAATCATCGCATGCCAATGTCCATTGGCTCATTTAGTTTACACTCGAAGTAGATTGGTCTCTCAAAGCGAGATCCCAATTTGTCGGTCACGACGTGACGTCTCTGTCCCTCCTTCAGGGAACAAGGGTTACATATGTAACTGAGACGATGTGCAGTATACTGGTGATTATCTGCTTGATTAGGCCAAAACAATGGGTTAGGCAAACAGTGGTTTTCTTACTTAGTATTTTTGTTATTTATATTTTGTTTTTGTCTTTTCCAGTACAAATGTCTAAATGTTTTTAAATCAAGATACATTTACACAAGAAGCAAAATGCCTTCCGTTATTAAGTCTTGTTTCTTTATTAAATTTATCCAAATTAAGTGGGTTTATGCTTAAAACAAGAAAACAAATCTGTCCATGGAGTAAGAAAAATAAACTGGAGAGATTTGTTTTTGTTTGTTTGTTTGATGGTTTTAAGCATTAATTCAATTACGAGCATTAGTGACGGAATCATCAGCAAATCAAATTTTGATGTTCAATGACAGCACGCCCTCTTGGTCTACACTCTAAAAAATAAAGGTGCTTGTTAAGTATTGCACTCTTATACATTGCATTACGGTATCAGTCAAATTACCTATTGTTCTATTTGAAGGTATTATGGTATAGGAGTGATGACGTATGTTGTTACGTGTTTTTACGTCGCTACGTTTTGTACTAGACTAAAAAGCAGAAGTGATGAATAAACGGAGAGCATGCTGAAAAAGTCAAAACTTTGAGCAACGTTTTGTCTTTGTATCTGATTGATGGTGAACTGCGCACTCAAGCTCAACAGTGCTTCAAAAGGTTCTTCACAGCGATGCCATAGAAGAACCATTTTTGGTTCCACAAAAAACCATTCAGACAAAGGTTCTTTAAAGAACCATCTTTTTCTTACCTTTTTATAATCTGAAGAACCTTCTTTCGCCCCAAAGAACCTTTTGTAAAACATAAAGGTTTTTCAGATGTTAAAGGTTCTTTATGGAACCATTTAGACAAAAAGGTTCTTCTATGGCATCATGAAGCACCTTTATTTTTAAGAGTGTAGCGACATGCTCAGTGCTACCCCCAGCATTTAGTTGAGAATTTCCAAGATATGAAAGTGAAATTTAACAAAAAGAAAATGACAGCCGGAATCGCCGGCGCCTAAACCAGATCTTGTTGCTGATCTACTAAAAATGCCCTTTTCAAGGCGCTCTTTTGCAGACAAATGAGGAATAACTAAGAAAGGAAGACCTACACCCAAACTGAATTCGCTAACAAAGGTTCTGTGCAACATTTCAAAGATTGCAGCTATGAGTGCTATGAGTCTAACAGCTAGCACCGAGCACAACAAGTTATTTGGCCATGTTTACTTTTTAATACGAGTAAAGGGACACGGAATGACAGATGCATGGATTTTATTTACAAGTGACAAGTTAGTGCTTTATTATTTGACGAGTATTGTATCCTGCACATTGTTATGGAGGTGTACGTGGTGCGTTGATAATACTGTGGCATGGTGTGTGGATGTCCAGCATTTGTACAGTTTTGCTGCTGTGGGCGCGTCATCATTTTAGAGTGACGTGAATGTGCATAATGACCCGTGTATTGGTGGATTACTTTTACTGATCCATGTAGGGAAATGTACTCTTCATTTTACCCACCCTAATCTAGCCTACTGTTGAAATTGTTGATCAGCTGTCATTGTTGTTGAGAGCCTGTGTGTGCATAATATGCGCGCATCATATGCATATCGTTGCGTTAGCTGTAACAGAGATGTGTAAGATAGATGTGTAAGGGTATGTAGTTTACTGAAGGCCCTGATTGAAACCCCACGGTATGCCACTGGTAATATGCATGCTAATAAGCAACTAGTTAATAGTGAGAACTGGTCCTTAACATAAAGTATTATTGGGGCTTGTAAGGTGTTCTGAGGGGATATTTAATCTGGTCTTGGTTGGCAGTTGTTAACTGTTCTCAGTGGTTGGTAGTTGCTAACTGACACAAGACAAAATGCTCGGGTCCCCCCTTCAAAATAAATACATGGCATTTTTCTTCATGCATGATTTGTGGTGTCATTCACGTCTGTAGCACAAATGATGTGGTTCGATTTATGTACCAATATTCAGTTCATTTTGTTCCTCACATTTGAGCAATACTAGTAGATACAAATGACAAATCAGCTATCAACCAACATTTCTATATCACTGCATCCCTAAAAGAAGATTTTGCTCCATTATTTTAATTAAAGAGCAAAATGGCCTAATTTCTAAGACAAGCAGACAGGAAGCCCACATTTAGGACAAAGGACAAACAAGGACAAAGATGCAATTATTTGTGAATAGTCATCTCTTATTATGTATAAGAGCTGTATAAATGGTGATTTTATAAGATTTATTTTTAAGAGGGCTTCTCTTGGCGAATATAATTTCTTTCCTTTTATAGTTATCTCCCTCTCTCCATCTCAGATTTTTTTTCTCATGTTGTGATATTTCTTTGATCTCTCGCCGTTGTTCTCGCCTTGCTTGCGCAGATGCCCCTCCCTCTCTGTCTGTCTTCGCCAGGCTGTTGTAAGCAGCCGTGTTGCTTGTGTCATCAGAGAAAAGGATTGAAAGGAGAAAAGGACAAACGAGAGCCCAAGAAACCGTAACAAAGTGAAGTTGGGTTAAAGAAGAGAGACATGGGTGTGTGTCTTTGTCCCCACCAATCCTTTCTCATTCACAGGGTGACAGCTGGCTAGCAGTAGGGTACAGTGGCATTGCCAAAAGAAGTCAGTCCAGACCACAGCTGAGATTTACATCCAATATCCTGCATGTGTACAACACATACCAAATTGAAATTATGATCACAATACACTTACAGACAAAAATATACTTGATGTGCACTTTTTTCGAAAGATCATTGGTGTTTGTTTTACAAGCAAATACTCTTGCAGTGTTTTCCCTTCAAAATTTCACATTTAATTCAGTGTGTTAATGTAATTCAAATCCTACACCAATTTTTCTCACTGTGTACAGTGTTAACATCACTGACAGTAAGACAGAAAAAAGAAAACATGTTTAATGTATTACATAATACATGCAGCACTTGTAGTACATAAAACCATTAAAACTGTAACATTAGTAGGCTATATCGTTGACCTTAATTCCCAACTAGTTATGCATACTAACAACAATAATTGTAGAAAAATCTAAATTCATAATGTTTTCAATATAGTTTATGCATTGCATACATACTTCATAAAAACAGCACAATTCCAACACTATAAATTTGCTTTCCATCAAGTATCCTACACATTTAATGCATGCATAATACATTATAAATACATTATAAATCATGTATACACCTTCTACACATTTACCACATGCAACTCACACAATACATAAAATAACATTCTAGTAACATTATGCTCCTGCTTTCCATCATGCACAACACATTATACGCATTACGAATTCTATGCATATAATATGTCCTGCACCCACAGAATTTTGTCGCACTGTTGAGCACTGTAGGACACACAGGTGAATTCATACACATATTTTACCCCTGTACCTTGACGAATGGAGCGTATTGCATCATATCAGCAGTGGGTAAAACGTTAGCATATTGTGTGACCAGATTATAAAAGTGGATTTAGTAGAAAACTGTGAAACGGTACAGCTGCTAGCTCAAGGCACACACGCTCTTACATATAAATCAAGAGCGTGGCCGTCAGTAACCATGGAAACAGGATTAGGCCCACCCTGCTGAAACAAAACCCACCTAAACATTTTAAATAAGTGAGGGAATGACTCTTCTCTTTACCTGCTAAGGCTTCCTGTTTGATTAATGCAACACCTCACGCCAGCATAGTTCATGTGTTTGGATCAATGGATTCCGCCCCAGATTCACACTGCACTACACAAGCCATATCCTCCAAGCCTGACCGCTCTCTTTACTTTAAATGTGTTGGAATCTGTCCAAACTATTCATCTGCTAGTGTCCGCGGGAGCCAAACTAGTAGCACAGGAAATCTATTTTTCTTGTGTACCCCAAACAAATGAGCTAGAGTCAGGCTTGCTTTTGCTGATTTGATTGGAGGTTTGTGGGGAGTATTTAGATTTCCTCAGAATTAATTTCTGTTTATGCACATATTCCAAACTGGATGTAGAATGGAATATGAAATTAAAAGATTTACACCTAAAAACATTTTTTTTCCCAGTTCAGTACAAAACAAGCCGTTTTTCAGATTGTCCAAGCTGCTCTTTTCCATGCAATGAAAGTGTAGTGCGACCAGAAACTGTCAAGCTCTAAGATTTTCAGTAAAGAATGACTTTCATATGGCTTGAGAGGACTTGGAATATAACACACAAGTCAGATGTCAACTACTTTTGTGCTATTTTGTCATTTTTAGGGCTTGACAGCTGAAGTTATCATCCACCTTCGTTGATAGGCCAGAGCTGCCTGGAGCTTTTTTTGTATGTGTGTTCCGTGGGAAAAGAAAATCTTACAGCTTTCTAGTGACTTGAACATGAGCAGATGAACAAATTTTCCTTTAATGTATCATGTCTGTTTTAAAAGTATAAATGCGTAGTTATTTTTTTTTCTATGATCATTACTGTTACTGATAAAATTCCACTACTCTAAGCGGCAGGTTATGGAGTGTTTGTGCAGTGTATTAAAAACTGTCCTGAAGCAAATCCAGCTGGGAACTATTATTTTTTAAATTATTTTTCAGAATAAGAATTACATTTTCGAGTTATGAGTCATTGTGAGTACTGTGAAGTGATTTGGGATGAAGATGCTTTGAGATAGAGGCTGTGTTGGTTTTACTGTAACATTTTACAAGAGTTCCTGTTGAGTCTCATTTTTGTTTGTCTAACTGTCAAACATTTAAAAAAATTGGAAAATTCTATCACCTGAAGATTTGTTTCTTCTGTGAACACACAAAAGAAGATATTTAGAGGATTGTCCAAGCTGATATTTTGTCACCCAAAACGAACGAGTCAAGCTCCAAAGAAAAAGAAGAAAAAAAACCCCCACATAAATATTAAAATTTAGTTCAGTGAAAAACTAAAACAAAAATAAATTAAAATAAAATATGTATTTTGTTGAATTTTGGGGGCCTGTAAACAACTTTAATAAAAACATTTCAAAGTGCAAGTTTTTGATGATACTGTTATCATCTCTGTGTAAACTATAAAATCAGATTTGTGATAGTGGTAATGTCATACGATTCACGTGTTCAGAGTATAGTAATGCATATGTGTGTAGGTACATAGGGTTTCTTTACAAAGTGACATGGCCAACTACTGGCCTGGCATGCAGAATACAGAGTTTTACTCATTTTCATGGATCCGTGTGAATGGGGATCTTTCCGACAATGTTGTCTATATGCATAACTTTGCAAAGAAGAAGAAAAATATATATACACTTTCCATTTTTAATACATTGTTGTCATGTAATGTCAACATGTCATGAATGGGCATTTCTGGGGGGTCACGGTCCTGCAGAATTTAGCAAACACAAGTGAAAAATCTAACCACACTTTTCAGGATTGCTTGGAAATTGCAGACAGGAGTGGAGCGAAATTCTAACAGTCCTAAAACCCAAACAATAGCAGAGTGAAACTGACCGAATTTTCTTTCAGTGAACTGTCCTTTTAAGAGCTGCACTAGAAGAACTGTGTATTCATGTGCCGTGACAGTCAATCACTTTAAAGATGTGTGCAAAGTTGCTGTACAAAGATTATGCACACAAACTTCCCACACACAAACATGGAACATGCACCCATCTGATTGCATTAACACACACAAATAGAGTGACACCAGAAATAACATCATTTTAGACTGTACAAGATGAGGCCACACAGGATGTAACCACATGTATGAGATTGGAGGACCAAACGTAAGGATATCGGTCTTGCACTAACTGCCTAAACCTCATTTATAAAATACTGCGTAGAAAGAATCCTAAATTAGATTTTATGAATTTCTCACGTGCGTACGTGTGATTCATAGAACGAACATACGCACAGAAAACGTGCGTACGCCCTCTTTTAGATGCAAAATCTATAAATTGCAATGATCTTGAAATTGTGCGCAGCTGAACAGTTTCAGATCTCCACCTTGTAAACAATGTCTAATTAATGTCCTTGACTTATAAAAGAGCACATGACAATGTCCAGATCTTTTACAAATGGCAAGAATGGCTTATATTTCCAAAAACCTGCAGCACTCGGGCAAACAAAAGTGCGTACGTCTGCTCAGACACTGACGTGGCACTAAGCTCTTTTCCACTTCAAAACCATTTTTATAAATATGAACGTTGCCGTGGATTTTTGCGTATGCACACTCTACGGTCAAATCGTACGCACGTTTTATAAACGAGGCCCCTGCATCTTGCTCGGAACAAAACTGGTGCAAGCTTCATTTCTATGGTTTGTAATTGGATTTAAATTTGAATTTAGCAGGCACTGGAGGGCGCTCTGGACTGGATTCGGGGACTGGAGCCCTCTCCTCTTCGGTGTGGCACATTCACCGCGACATTCTCAGCAACGGTGCAGGGGGCAGAGCTCCTCTCCGCACTCACACCGTCTGCGGCTTTCTCCCTCGTGGCTGGCATGGTCGCCGGCTCTCACACCTGGCCTGACGGATTCAGCTCTACGTCCGGGGCAATCCTCTGCTCAGTCGCTCGGCTTTGCACTGTGGCTCACTGATCGCGGCGGGAAATGGCTCTCCGTCAAAAGTGGGCTCTGGCTTTAGCTCCGCACAGCGGGGAGATGGTGGGCTGGGCTCTGGGTCCGGAGTGGATCCCGTTTCTCGCCAGAATCCACTCCACAAACACGCCGAAATCCTCTCGAGGACCATCTTTGGACGTTGGCGCTCTGCACTCAATGTTTAGACTGGCGTCGTAGAACGCACAGAGCACGTAGTCCGGGTAGCTGGTGGTGCTTGCTAGTAGCTGGAACAGTCTAGTATGGTCCTCGAGAGCTTTGTCCCCCTGCTCCAGCAGGAGGAGGTATTCGGGGCGAAGAAGAGCATTCATCCAGGGAACACAACAGAAAAAAAAAAGATACTGGGAAAAACGAGAAAACAAACAGAGGAGAAAACACGGAAGTAATGGTTTTTGGGTCAGGTCTTCGGTCACGGCACGCTGTTGAGGTGGCACTCTTTTGAGGTAACACGCTGGAGTCACGAGGAAACATTTAACAGTCTTTAATCACGAAACACAGAATATAATCCACAATAGGCGCTTGAGCCAACACACGTGGAGAACGAGTAGATCTGACAAACACAAACTGAACAGACTAGGACTTTTATACAGCGGATGATTGGGGAACACAGGTGACATCAATAGAACATAATCAAACTAAACGAGGACAGGAACATGACCACATAAGGCTAAACAGGAACTGAAACACATGACAAAACAGGTCCAATCCTGACACTAAGCTAATTAAAAAGAGAATTATTGCTTTGGCAAGTATAAAAGTATGTTTTCTTTCAGTTAACATTTATTTTATTTCAAGTAATGAACATTCTTTTTTTGTGGTTTTAGTTTGGCGCTGTTGAATTAGGAAACTCACTTACTGGTGAAAAACTGGTGCATAAACTTTGTGTGTGATTAACTGTGGCAGCAAACAGTTTTTCCGGCATGTCTGTTGCTTAGTTCTTACTTTTTTCTTTGAAGCCTGTGGAAACCACTCAAAAATAATTGTTTATGCTGCTTTCAAAAGAGATGCGTTTAGATCACAGTCACAGTTCTGTCACCAAATTTTGGTCCGTTCAGAAGTCATGACAGATAAGTGTGAGGGAGACACACTAGGAGAGACAAACATAATGAATGGAGGACAGTGTGTGACAAAGAGCCGCATTAGATAAATATCAGAACTGCAGCTATATTTAGATATCCACACTAATTAATGATAAGCAATCTTGATTTGTTTTGCGTAGGCTGAGCTTTCCAGGCTGTACTTGCGGCAGCGACAGTCTACACACATATCACAGCACACACTCTCACAAGAACAGATGCAGATCTTGATAGTGAATGAGGAACTGTTTTTCCACTAAATTAATTACAAATTCTCTCATCCAAACAATTAAAATGAGTAAATTCTTCATTGTTTTGTTGTGTTTATATGAAGGCAGAATATTCCCTGAATGTCTTTTAACACACTCTGGCTGTGTTCAAACAATCATTATTTGGAATTGACAACCTTGCACAGGAAAACAATTTTCGCTCAGAAATTGCTAATAGATTTCACAAATAATTACAAAGAATCAGCAAGTATCACAATGAATTTAAAGTGAAATCTTGAAGTAGAAAGACTGAAATAGTATGTTCTTGTAAAACTTGTAAAAACTCCAATGATCTTTGTTTGATTCACTTTTTTTTACTTCATATTTATTAGTAGGTGTGACTCTCAAAAATGTCCTGAATACAACAGCTTGCAGAAGTGGCTTATGTACTGCCTGTATGAACAAATAACAAAAATTTGTTCTCACTATTAAAATAACTAATAGTAAATATGAAAGTGTCACGTTACGCTGCCGGAAGGAACACGGAGCTGAGGATAATCGAAATAGTCTTTATTAATCCAACACAGGGGGTAAATCCAACATAGGGAACAGGAGGTAGACACACGTACATCACTGGTAGACCCGACAAACACTAACTGCACAGACTAGGACTTAAAAACACTGGGCAATCAGGGGAACACAGGTGACCACAATGGAACATAATCAAACTAAACGAGGACAGGAACATAACCAAATAAGGAAATACAGGAAGGACTAAGGGGCAAAACAGGTACAAAAGTCTGACATATCGTCCCCTCCTGGAAGGTGCGTCCTCGCACCGTAACAACAACAGAGGGAGGCATATGTGGGAGCTTGGGAGGAGGCTCAGGAGGAGGACGGACACCCGGGAGGGAGCCGGCAAACAGAGTCCAGGGAGGAGACGATGGGATGGAGGGAGGAGACAGGAGGAGCTTGGAGCAGGAGGAGTCCAGCTGGACCCAGGCCACAGCTATAATGACGACCCACGGTGGAGCCGACGGAGGGAGGAGCCATGGAGGAATGGCCGCCGAATCCAGGGGGCCGACCAATGGCGGCGGATCAGGTGGTGGAGATACCCGAGGCGGAGATGGAGAGCCAATGATCCAGGGGGATGCCGAGGATCCGGGGGGCCAGGGTGGAGCCGAGGGCTCTGGCAACCAAGGCGGAGATCCGGAGATCAGGTGGGAGGGCGGGCATTTGTGAGCCTCCGGGTATTCAGGGCTAAACTCTGGATCAGGAGCCCCCTCTATGCTGAACTTGAGAACAGGATGGCGCTCAGGAGGAGCGGGCACTGGAGGGCGCTTTCTAGGAGCGGGCACTGAAGGGCGCTCTGGACTGGATTCGGGGACTGGAGCCCTCTCCTCTTCGTTTCGGCACTTTCGCCACGCCATACTCAGCTCACCCTCAGCCACGGTGCAGGGGGCGGAGCTCCTCTCCGCGCTCACAACGTCCGCGGCTTTCTCCCTCATAGCGGGCATTGTCGCCGGCTCTCGCACCTGGTCTGATGGCTTGGGCTCTCCTTCCGGAGCGATCCTCCGTTCAGTTGCTCAGCATTGCGCTGGCTCGTAGATCGCGGCAGGAATGGGCTCTCCGTCATCGGTGGGCTCTGGCTTTAGCTCCGCACAGCGGGGAGATTGGGGGCTGGGCTCTGGGTCTAGAGTGGCATCGGCGAGATCCCCCTTGGGACAGACGGTGACCGGGGATCTGTGTCTCGCCAGTGTCCACTCCACAAATGAGGCGAATTCCGCTCGAGGACCATCTTCGGACGACGGCACTCTGCATGCGGGGTTGAGGATGGCGTCATAGAATGTGCAGAGCGCGTCGTCCGGGTAGGTGGTGAGATGGGCAATAGCCAGAAACAGTCTGGTATGACCCTGGAGCGATCTTCCCCCCTGCTCCAGCAGGAGGAGGATGTATTCAGAGTGAAGGAGGGGATCCATTAGGCAAACACAACAGAAACAAAAACACTGAGAGTAAAACAAGAAAACAAACAGAGGGGAAAACACGGAGGTAACTGTATTCGGTCGGGTCTTCTGTCATGTTACGCTGCCGGAAGGAACACGGAGCCGTCGATAATCGAAAGAGTCTTTATTAATCCAATACAGGGGGTAAATCCAACATAGGGAAAAGGAGGTAGACACACGTACATCACTGGTAGACCCGACAGACAGACTGCACAGACTAGGACTTAAAAACACAGGGCAATCAGGGGAACACAGACCGGAACATAACCAAATAAGGAAACACTGAAAGGACTACGGGGCAAAACAGGTACAAAAGTCTGACAGAAAGATGCTGACTTCATATGTTAAATCTTAATTAACCAACAGAAACTGAAAGAAAAAACTATCTAAGATTATTCGCATTACCTTCCATCAACTTTCAAAATGTTGCCTTGTCATCTAAAAGGAAATATTTCAGGCCTGAATTTAGAGTACTGTTTTGTCATTCTTCATAAATATTTAATCTTATATGATTTGTTTATTTTTGTTTTTGGACATACTGGTCTGATTGGGTTGACCATCTGTTTCATGAGGCAGTGAATCAGCCAGTGTGTCAGTCTTGTTTGCAATCAGTCAGAGCTTTATTGGATGTGGTGCATTAAGAGCTGCACTCTGTCACACAGGCACTTCTTAATTTGATAACATACACGTGCTGTATGTAATAGGATTACATTAGCATTCATAATAACAGAAAGAAGGAGGGAGAAAGAGTGAACGGATAAATTACATTAGAAAAAACTAATGTACGCATACTGTACATGCACAATTTAAATAATGTACACATTGTGATTTTGCAGAGGGCTTTATAAATGTTAAATATATCTGCAATCTACATTTCAAATTGATCTCAAATTTAAATACAATTAAAATCAGCATTAAAGGGATAGTTCACCTCAAATTGAAAATTCTGTTACATTTACCCTTAAGTTCCAAACCTGCATGAATTAATTTAATTTGCTGAACACACACTTACACACACAAATATTTTTTGAAGAATAGCCTATGTGTAACCAAACTGTTTCTGGCCTCCATTGACTTCCAATGTATTTTTCCATACTATGGAAGTCTATAGGGACCATCAACTGTTTGGTTACCAACATCCTTCAAAATATATATATTTTTGTGTTTAGCAGAAGAATGAAATGCAGGCTTGGAAAAACTTGAGGGTGAGTAAATGATGACAAAATGTTCATTTGTGGAATATGTGAATTGGGATGCAAGCTTTTCTTGTTTTGTGTGTATGCATTGACACTCACACACAGTGTTGGGGGTAACGCATTACAAGTAACGCGAGTTACGTAATCAGATTACTTTTTTCAAGTAACTAGTAAAGTAACGCATTACTTTTTAATTTACAAGAGAATATCCGAGTGACATTTTCAAATAAGTAACGCAAGTTACTTCTTTTCTTTTTTTTTCAATTTATTGATTGACAGCGCTCCGGTCCCCATGTTGAGAAATCAGAAGATGCTTCTGTAGTTCTAAAATAAATATGAATATGCATTAATTCATCTCACTCACAAAATAAAAAAAACACAGATTCAGTATTCCTCAAAATGAATAAAAATAATGCAACTCAGAATATGATGCAAACCTGCAATAATTAAATGTTAAACAACACAAATATCTAGGGCTGCATGATAAATCGCATGCGATATTTAACGCGCATATTGTCAGTAACCTGCGGGCTTTCACATGGAGCAGCATTAACTACACAGAGCCGTTGTTCACCGACAAGCTGCGCAAAACCACGATCATATTTTGCGCATGTTTTGCGCAGCTTGTCGGTGAACAACGGCTCTGGATAAATCGCATGCGATATTTAACGCGCGTCTTGTCAGTAAAGCCATTCTGTAATCAGCGGTAAATCTCCATCACGTGCGGGCTCTCACGTGGAGCAGCATTAACTACAAAGAGCCGTTTTTCACCGAGAAGCTGCGCAAAACCACGATCATATTTTGCGCATGTTTTGCGCAGCTTGTCGGTGAACAACGGCTCTGTGTAGTTAATGCTGCTCCATGTAAAAGCCCGCACGTGATGGAGATTTACCGCTGATTTACAGAATGGCTTCACTGACAAGATGCGCGTTAAATATCGCATGCGATTTATCGTGCAGCCCTACAAATATCCTTTATGTATTTAATCCCATTCTATTAACCAATGTCTTTGCTTCTGACCTTCGATGATCCAGTTCAACCATACTAATAAGCAAACATTACTCTAGACAAACATTTGTGTCTTTTTTTTATTGCTGAAGTGTGTTGAAATTTCTTCTTCTGCATTCTACTGTACTGACGTAAATGTACTTTCCCTTCAGCCTGAGGTTTATTCATTTCACTTTTGGTGTGAAAAGCTTTTATATTTGCCAAAAATATAACCTTTTTATTTTAAAAACACAAGCAAGCCCTGTCCAGATTTAAAAAGTAACGCAAAAGTAACAATGCATTACTTTCCATAAAAAGTAACTAAGTAACATAATTCGTTACTCTTTTATGGAGTAACGCAATATTGTAATGCATTACTTTTAAAAGTAACTTTCCCCAACACTGCTCACACACTGATGTTGGTTCAGTCCTTAGGGATTTTGACTTCGTAATGTGATTTGAAAACATGCGAGGGCAATAGCACTAGATTACATACTGTATATCTGGATTAGGATTTCCCCCCATATTTCTTTTCCTAAAGCTAGTGTTGTTGTAAAATATCAGAGTGAAAGCAGTGTAACATTAGTGGTGCACAGTTAGACAAACGCCCTTGTTTAGTGGCCATTACAATGTAATAAAACCACATCAATGACAATCTGGATGTCAAGCTTCTTTTGCTAGTCACAGTGTTAAAGTACACTCAATACACTGCTTTTGTGTGGAAACAGCTATACTCGCATCATAAATCAACTGCCTGGGTGCAAATATCCAACATTAGACCGCCATTAGATGTTCATTTTTATATTTAGTCTCTTACCAAATTGGCATTTTATAAGAGAAAGCTTGGACAGATTTGTGACAGATAGGATTCATTTTACAAAACTACCAAGGGAATTGTTACTTAAAGTGATTCAGTGACGTCGGGGCCATTATATGACTGACTTACGAGAAACCAGGTTGACCGTTTCTTCAGTGACACAGATGCCAAGGTTGCCACCTCTTCATTTAATAAGAAAATGTGTATGTGGTTTACAACTGCAAATTCTGATGAATGATCTCAATTTCATCTAATGCTCACATGCATTTAGAAATATGAACAGTGTACTACTAGACTACTATATAATTAGTTTATGGAGTTAAAGGTATAGTTCACCTTCAGTTGGTCCCCACTGACTTGCATAGTGTTTTTTTCCCCATACTATAGAAGTCAATGGGGACCAGCAACTGAAGGTGAACTATCCCTTTAATGCTTCTTTTTCTTTGACTGTTCAGTCATTGGACAGTTTGAATGAATAGAATAGAACAGAACAGAACAGAACATAATAGAATAGAATAGAATAGTGAAGACATTGATAGCTGAGATAAGCAGTTTGGAAAATGGATGGATGGACAGATGGTTGGATGACCGAAGAGTTTAAGAAAAGTACAAAACAAATGAACATTGCATAATGTTACAATAGCCTTTGTTTTGTGAATTTATCAAAAACTTTTTTTTACTTGCTTCAATCTCTTTAAAAATTGAATCCACATAATTTAAAATTCACTTTTGTTAAGTGTCAAAGAGAAACGGATCTTTATAAGATAGATGCAAGCCAGCTTCCCCTGTTCTTTTCTGAAGGAAAGACCAAAATGTATTAGCAGTGAATAGACTTAATCAAAACATTATCTTTATGTTCCTGCAAGGCTTTCAGATCTCTATACTCAGAGTAGTATACAAATAAATGATAAACTGCATTTAGAATAAATAATCTACATACAATCTACCATTTGAAACACACACACACACACATCATTTTTAATATTTACATTAAAGTATATTTGAGTTTAGTTTAACATATTTTAGTTCAGCAGTATATTTTAACCAGATTTCAAAGATAAGCTTATGAAATTACATATAAAGATATACTTCCTACCCAAGTAGGTCAAAAAGCACACTTAAGTTCAAATATTTAATATAAATTTAAACTATAATAAATTTTCATTTCATTGTTAATTTACATGCAATTAAATGACCAAAAACATTATCTTCACTTCAAATAACACGAAAGTGTGAAGTGTGTTCTAAAATGTATTTAATGATTTCCATAATAAGTACTCTAAGTGTACTTCTTTTTCACAAGGGGTTTCTAGGGTGCAGGTCTGCTTACAGAACAAAATGGATGCTTCTTAAATGAGTGGGTCTTCTGTCGCAGATGCAATGTGAAGACAACAGCATCTAAGCACCAACTGGGTTTGTTCAAATCCCTAACCCTAAGTATTAACAAATTTTCTTAGCAAAGCATGATTTATAGAAGGAGGAGGCCTTCAAGTCTAGCTGGTAGGTCAGTCTCAGTGATCCTCTCTGCACTCTCCACAGTCATCTCCATCTTCTGCTCTTCCTGCATAGCCAAAACGCAAAAACAGGATGCTTTCTAGCTGCCAGGGTACAAATCAACACTTGCCAAACATAAATTACAAATGGAAATTGGCTTTGGTGAATAAATAAAATGTTGGCTGGTAACTTTTGTAGGGAATGCAAAACAATAAATTAGTAAAATCACTATTTAAGAATGATATTCCAAGGAAAACATAATCTTTTAATTGCAAATTGTTGTATAATGGACAGTTTGTGCTCTTTGACCAAAGATCTTTCAAATTTAGCAAGTGAAAACAGCTAAATACTATAATTGACATAGCCAGTGTTGGCCAGTAACGCATTACTGTAATTTGATTACTTTTTAGTAACGGAGTAATTTATCGCGTTATAATTTTCAAAATAGTAGCCTAATTAGAGTATAGTTACAAGCCGAAGTCTCTATACGTTACTGCCGCGTTACGTTGTTGACAGAATGCAGTGTTTTATAATCTAGAGATTGTAAAAAGGATGTAGCACATGCACTGTCGAGTCAAGTGCCAGTGGATTAGAGACCTGCTCCCGCGAGACCCGACGCTACAGAGTGCGGCGCGGGACAAGATGGGCGAGTGCTGCTGCGGGCGGGTAGACTCTCGTACGGCGGTAAAGTTAGTTTGACGTTTGACATTCATTAGACATTCGGGTTTTTTGCCAATTAAACTCTTTGCGGCTTTTATTTACCGCCGTGACACACGGGTGTGTGCGGGATGCGGGAGAATAAAATGATTCACGGGACTCCCGCAAAAAAAAAAAAATCTAAAGACAAAATATCTAAAACAAATAAATTGTTATTCATCTATTGCACAAAAGCAACATGAACTAGTATAAAATATAAACGATTAACAGGTGCAAGCTTTCTGTTTAGGCTATAACACGTGTTTGCAGCGTTGAGCAATGCAGTGCTGATCGCACATGTATGTCTGCAAGATGTCTGTTAAAGATCTCTTGATCTGGAAAGCATCTGCTGTGGACAAACATCTAACAGACGTCTTTCAGATGTCAGTTTTACATACATTCTAAATCATAAACATCTTAAAGACATCTAATAGACGTCTATTTGACATCTAAAATGAAACGTCCTATAGACGTATTGCAGATGAGCAAACACTCTAAAAAATACATCTTGCAGATATTAATGCAGACGTCAAATAGACGTCTCCGAGATGTATGTGTGCTATCAGGGAGATTTGCGTGCTCACGAATCCTCTCATTTATAACACACGAATTGTAGACATTATGAAAGATTCATTATGCATATCTTTATTGTGTTATAATAGATTTGTGAGATAGTACGGAGCCCCTAAAGGGACATGGTGGTGGAAAAAAAATCGGGGTGAGTGAAAAAAATTCGGGGTGGGAGGAAAAAAAATCTCTCGCAAAGATATTTGCATTCCCTCGCAACACTTTTGCGTTCTCTGGCATAACCAGTTGAGTTCAGACAACACTTCCTGTTTACTTTACGCTTCCAGTGGTTCAGACAGCTCCGAATTCATAATGGAGCAGTTCATAGAGTTTTATTTTGTACTTGGACTGAAGTATAAAGAAATACGGTCTGTGCTTTGTTCAAGGCACGGTTTTGACATCAGCGAAAGACACCTGAAAAGGATATTACGCGCAAAAGGACTGTTTCGACGGAAAAGTTACTCGGCCTTAGTGGACCTTGTTGATTTAATCGGTCATCAGCTGCAGTGCTCTGGGCAACTTCATGGGTATCGATGGATGTACGCGAAATGCAGAGGGTCTGCGTGTGAGAAAAGAGGATGTGTGCATGGTGCTGAAGGAATTGGATCCTGCAGGAATTTCAGTGAGGAGAGCCAGACGTCTCAAGGCTTTGCCGTAGAGTCCTTGTAGCCATGAGAGGTGTGTCCATGTAGATGAGCAAATAAATCTGCATCTTAAGTGGCGTGTGGCGTTAACTTAACCTCGGTCGGCGTGTGGCGTTATTTTAACGCGTGGTGGCGTCTGCCGTTAACTTATCGCCTGGCGGCGTTATGAAAACTGCGTTTTAATATCGATACGGCGGTGGAAAGCGTGCGAATTATGACCCATATGGATTTCCATACTCCAAAAATCTAACAGCGCGTCAATTCTACGCAGACCGCAAGCGCTGTGATTGGTCTGCAAGAACCCCTCCCTCCATATGTACTTGAGTTTTGTGTGTGTTTATGTGCACTTTAATATATTTTAATGTTACACCTTCTTATATAAAATAAAACAAAGCAAAGAACAAGTGTCTTATCATTTATTATACTACGTAGCATTATACAAAAGTAGTTGTCCGCAACAAACAATATTGATCTGCCGTGGTACAAGTCCTTGTGCAGATTGAAAGAATACCATCATCTCCTGTTCTGTTGCTGTCTCCTTTTTGTAGTTTTAAATAATGATTTGATATTTATTTGCTGCTGTCACGGCTATAATGCTTCTCCGACGAGCCGCTTCTTCTTCGGCTTTTGCCGTGGTACTGCGGGATACATCAGCAACATGCCCGTGGACACTGCAGACTAGTGGTTTGCATGTGTACTGCACGTTGACGCGGACAACAACGCAGAAGTATAAATGAAAACTGACGCATAGCCTACGGCGTAGGTCCGAAGCAGAAGTATATATCAGCCTTCAGACGGCACAACTACTTTGCTAAGGGACCAAACTTTATTTGGCATTTTAATTCATACGAGAAGTTAAAACCATATGGCGTTTGTATTAATGGCTGCATTGATGGCTTTTCGCGTAAGATTATTTGGCTTAATGCCTACACAACTAGTAACGATCCAAAGCTAATCGGTGATTACTATATTGAAGCGATGGAGCGTTTGGGAGGATGCCCTAGAGTTGTTAGGGGGGATCTTGGAACTGAAAATGGTCATGGATGAGACTTTCAACGTCTTCTTCACATCAGTCACGATGATGAAACCCTTGACAGCTATTTGGAAGGTGCAAGTACTGCCAACCAAAGGATTGAGTACTGGTGGGGGTTTCTGCGCAAAGAGTGCATGGAATTCTGGATTTCCCTGTTCGCTGACCTCAGAGACAATGGATTCTTCGATGGAGGATTCTTGGACAAAAGTTTGCTCCAGTTCTGCTGCATGGGACTCATCCAAGTGAGTTTATCTGAAATTATGTTTTGATGCTTCTGTGTGTGTGTGTGTGTGTGTGTGTGTGTGTGTGTGTGTGAAAGAGAGGGAGAGAGAGAAAGTGGGAGACTGGGGAGGGGGAGAGAAGGGGGGGAAGTCACCAAAATGGGAAATTTTGGCATTACCCCATTGTTCCAAACAATACAACACATGACTGTTTTTGGTGGGACACTAAAAGGAGACATTCAGAGCAGTATCCATCATCCTTTGGTTTCCACAGATGTCTGGATGTTTGAAACTGATACACTTAGTAAATGAGGACACAATTTACAGTTTTGAGTTCTTCCATTTCAAAGTTTTACCTAATTTTATTTTTATTGTAATGTTTTACAGGATGAGCTGGATGACACTGCACTGATTTGGAATGCACACACCATTAGGCCATCAAAGAACATCAGTAACCCCAGTGGTCGGCCCAGTGTGATGTATGCACTGACTGAGCTCTATCACACCAGAGACTTCCTCACCTCAGCCGACACTGAAAGTGTTAAATTGTGCAAGAACGAATGCACTTTCCAACACCCCATACCATGTGATCCAGATGTAAATGAACTGTGTAATGTTATTATCTCTGAGTCTCAGTTGAACATTCCACGAGACCCATATCAAGCTGTGAACTTGTACATGTACAAACCCAATTCCAAAAAAGTTGGGACACTGTACAAATTGTGAGTAAAAAAGGAATGGAATAATTTACAAATCTCATAAACTTATATTTTATTCACAATAGAATATAGATAACATATCAAATGTTGAAAGTGAGACATTTTGAAATGTCATGGCAAATATTGGCTCATTTTGGATTTCATGAGAGCTACACATTCCAAAAAAGTTGGGACAGGTAGCAATAAGAGGCCGGAAAAGTTAAATGTACATATAAGGAACAGCTGGAGGACCAATTTGCAGCTTATTAGGTCAATTGGCAACATGATTGGGTATAAAAAGAGCCTCTCAGAGTGGCAGTGTCTCTCAGAAGTCAAGATGGGCAGAGGATCACCAATTCCCCCAATGCTGCGGCGAAAAATAGTGGAGCAATATCAGAAAGGAGTTTCTCAGAGAAAAATTGCAAAGAGTTTGAAGTTATCAAACTTCAGTGCATGGGCTCAGGAATACTTCCAGAAAACATTGTCGGTGAACACAATCCACCGTGCCATTCGCCGTTGCCGGCTAAAACTCTATAGGTCAAAAAAGAAGCCATATCTAAACATGATCCAGAAGCGCAGGCGTTTTCTCTGGGCCAAGGCTCATTTAAAATGGACTGTGGCAAAGTGGAAAACTGTTCTGTGGTCAGACGAATCAAAATTTGAAGTTCTTTTTGGAAAACTGGGACGCCATGTCATAATTGAGGACTAAAGTAAGGACAACCCAAGTTGTTATCAGCGCTCAGTTCAGAAGCCTGCATCTCTGATGGAATGGGGTTGCATGAGTGCGTGTGGCATGGGCAGCTTACACATCTGGAAAGGCACCATCAATGCTGAAAGGTATATCCAAGTTCTAGAACAACATATGCTCCCATCCAGACGTCGTCTCTTTCAGGGAAGACCTTGCATTTTCCAACATGACAATGCCAGACCACATACTGCATCAACAACATCATGGCTGCGTAGAAGGATCCGGGTACTGAAATGGCCAGCCTGCAGTCCAGATCTTTCACCCATAGAAAACATTTGGCGCATCATAAAGAGGAAGTGCGACAAAGAAGACCTAAGACAGTTGAGCAACTAGAAGCCTGTATTAGACAAGAATGGGACAACATTCCTATTCCTAAACTTGAGCAACTTGTCTCCTCAGTCCCCAGACGTTTGCAGACTGTTATAAAAAGAAGAGGGGATGCCACACAGTGGTAAACATGGTCTTGTCCCAACTTTTTTGAGATGTGTTGATGCCATGAAATTTAAAATCAACTTATTTTTCCCTTAAAATGATACATTTTCTCAGTTTAAACATTTGATATGTCATCTGTTATATTCTGAATAAAATGTTGAAATTTGAAGCTTCCACATCATTGCATTCAGTTTTTATTCACAATTTGTAGTGTCCCAACTTTTTTTGGGATCGGGTTTGTATTTAAGAGATGTGATCAGGGCATTACTGTAAGTAAGAAGGCAAGGTCATTTTTATCTGAAATATTTACATAATCTGTAGACAATACTGTCCCCAGGGGAAACCTGCAACATTGTGGAAAGTTTTTATATAGAATTACAATTTACCAGACTACAATCTTGACACATAGAAGTCATTAAAAATGAAAACACTTTTACAAAATTGTTTATAACTGGAATGAAATGCTACAGAGAAAATGTTCATTTCCAAATTTGAACCTGTATCAACATGTAAACTCTGTTTAAACTTTATGAAATAAAAAAAGGTTAAAGATTCAGAGAACTTTCCTTACTAACCAAAATGGTACTGCATAGAATGGAAATCAGAATGTTTGCTAAAATTTCAAGTACAGTTTCAATTCAAAAAGTTTGAATTAACTATAATTAATCCATATTTTAAAACATTAAACTCACTTTTTTTCACTGTAAACAAAATGCATATAAGAGAGAATTGACATAAGAATCAAATAATAATTTGGCAATATTAATGGCTGCAGGATTTTAAAACAAAACAAACCTGACCACATATTATGTGGTTACATTTTATGTAAATAACAAAAAAGTTAATGATTCAGTGTAATTTCCATACTAACAAGAAAAAGTGACGTTGCATACGATGAAGATTGTTTCAATACTTTGCAGATGCAAAAATATAAATTTCAGAATATACTGAAATTTCTTTTGTGCAAACAAAACACAAGACGACAAACAAATAACAATTAAACAGTACTAAAATCACTGATGATATGCTTTCAAACTGAACAAACTTGACCACTTGCTGGAAAACTCTACAGCTATTTGAATAGTAAATGAATGTTATGCCAGTCAAATGTAAATCAACATAATAATATAGGGGCCATTTAAATTAATAGTTATCCAAAAACTGCTGCTGTTTGTAGCATGCTGTTCTTTTTCACAAGGTACATAAAAATACCTGCACACAGATTGTTACCAACAAGTTCATAATTACAGACAATCAAGTTCCAAAAAAGTGACTTTGATGACTATGAACTATTACTGAGCAGCATCAAATTCACAGGATGTCCATTTCAATGTAATCACTAGAGAGAATGTTGTCAAACTCTGTGCGGAGGTCTGGGTAAGAACTGTACGTATAAGATAAATCAAGAGTAGCTCCACAGGTATGAGCTACTGGTCTTCTGCTGAGGCCAGATTCTGCATTGAAGCTTACCTTGATTTGATCAACACATATAACAGTAGAACCAGTGCAGAACCATAGACATTTTTCTGCTTTGCTTTGGGTCAGCATTTCTGAGATAACGTTGCAGATGATTGAATACCGTCTGTTTTTCTGAGAGCAAATCACCTGTGTTGTTTGAAGCAGCTGTGCCACTTTTTTGCCAGTGGCCTTCTTTGTGTCATACAGAGACACTAGACTTTCCTGGTCTGGTACTTTCAGCAGTGCAAATGGCATAGCTCTAGAGAAACAATCTATTACATATTTGGGCTCTTGAAAAATTGCTTTGTGAGCATTGTTTGGATAGCAACTTTCATGGTGTTTTTTGGAGGGATGCAATGGGAGCCCATTCTTGTGAAGAGGTCAAGCAAATCATCTTGATTACATTCCTCCAGTGTGCCTTGACAAGCCTTTGCAACGGCAGTTCGTTCAGTCAAAGAGAGGTAGTTGTGGAAAGATGACATCAGGACTGAGTCAATTCCATGCATACATGCTAAAATGAAAGCACTGGAAAGCCTTACTGGCAGTACACCAAGGTCAATTAATCCTTTTACCCAGATCCTTCCTACTGCCTCCCATTCAGCTTCAGAGAAGTCTGGTCTCAATCTAGGAACCTGCTCATCTTCCCCTTCACACTGTTCAAGAAACTGATCCCAGAATGCAGTATAAACTTCTCTGGACACTCCAGCATCATCTACAGCTTTCTCATTTACAAATTCCATCTTCAGAGTAGATTGAATTATGCTGCTATCCAAGAACACAGCCAAAATATCTTCTACAAACTTTACCCTGTGTATTAAAGCATGCACAACTTTTGCATTTTCTGAGTTTTCAGATGAAGTTATAAGAAAAAGATGGTTTCCTGAATGGGATGGCACATTTTCTGGTGGTGAAGGCATTTCACTACCCATCTAGAAAAGGCAAGGTAAAAACAATTTATAACAATTATTCCGAGATTTCTTTATTTTCTACTAATCAGTTAAATAATTTTTCAAAAATATTTTCCCACCCTAATATTGTTCTAAACAAGCTTTTCTTTAGTGTCACTGTAAAATGGCACTGTGAAATTAAGTTGCTAAGCAATAATAATATATATATATATTTGTAATCAGGATGTACATTGTAGTTTTAAGGTGATTTATAATATGCATTTAATGCTTGTAGTTTGAATATTTAATTTTCAAATCTATACTGTGGCATTTGGTCCATCAGGATCACATTACCTGTATGATGTTCTCATTCCATGTTATTTTAACTTCTTGGTCCTCATCTGTTTGTTCAAGTTCTTCTCCTTCGTTCCATTCAACTGTGTCTTCTTTATCATCATCATCATCATCATCATCATCATCATCTCCAAGATTCTGAACTATGCTGTTGTGTAGCGGAGGAATCTGATTGGTCAAGTCAATGAATTCATAGCTTCTCTGAAAATCAAAGTACTCATGTGAATGCTGTGGACTTTTCTATAGCTGTGCACATTGTCTCCACAATGCATCAGTCTCCTCGTCACTTGAGCTGCTTGCGAGTCTTTGGATGGTGTGTGTTCTTTGGATATATCTGGGTGGTGAAAGAGAGTCGTGTGATGTGCTGGGTGTCTCAAAGGTAAAACCACTCTGAGGAACATCCTTCATTCCTCTTGTACTCTGGGCTACTGTCCTTACTTGTCTCTGAAAAACATTCAATATAACATTCATTGTTTAGCATTTAATTCCAAATTAAATGATGTCAGGGCTGCAGCAAACAATTATTCAGACAATCGATTAATCAGCGGTTGTTTCACAGATTAATCAGTAATCAGTAGGCTTTGATCGATTATTCAGTTATACATAGTCTATACATTTTCATATACACATAGAGCTACTTTATAGCAAAAAATCTAATTGTAATTCTAACTGAAAGTGACACTGTTTTTTTCATTATTGATACTGTAAAGCTGCGTGCTTTAAAGCAAAGTATTGCATAAAGTATCATATAAATAAACGACCTGACTGGATTGCAGATTGCAGAGCTGGTGCAAACATATCAAAATCGCTATGATCAGATGTATTCTCACAACATTTTTGTAGTGTGTTTATTTTGTCATTGAAACAAAAGCACACAGCAACACTGGGAAGTTTGCTAACAGTAAACCATAACAAAAACATTTGTTATGTTATTGCTGTCAACGTTGTGCATAATGGTGACTAATCGTTTTAGCTCTAAATGATAATGAACAACTCTTCTGCGACTGTATTTACAAATGAAGCCCAAAATACATTCAAATAAATTCAAGTCAGAGTCTTCATGATTTTACTAACCTTCCTCTTGGTATCTTTGTTAGATGAAAGTCTGTCATCCAATAAATGTGTGCTTGTATCCTCAAGATCACTGTCATGTCCATGCGATGACACTTTTGCAGCAGGTCTCTCAGTATCACTGTCTAATCCATCCTGTAGTAATGAGTTTTCATTACATTCTTCTTTATCACCATCAGATAAAGATTCTACATCTGTGAGGCACACCTCTTGTTTAGTGCAAATGTAAAATCTCAACAATTTCAGTTTGGTTAGTTCATACAGATCTCCAACAGTGCTGTCCATGGGACAACATGAAAAGTGAAGTCTGTTTCTGGACCTTTTGGTAACTCTCCATTTGGGAAAAAAAGGTTCTTTCCCATTTCCATTATTTGTAAAACAGCTGTCTTTTTTGAACTGTCAAATGCCTAGTGCCACCACCATTATTGGTCCTCACTTGTTGGTATCCATTATGGCCGAAGTGAAGCCATCCAATTTCAATTCTCCTGGAGGTTCTTTCTGCAGATACATTTTTGTGTCTTGCCATTAAATTATTTTCCTTAGGGAAGACACATGCTTTTCCATGCAAAGCTTTAGCGGACTTTGATCACAGTTTCCTTGCTTCAATTTTAGCTCTCAAATTTTGTAACAGAGATTCTTTATCAGAGCAGGCAGCTGTTTGTTGACAGAAAGAGATGACAGCCAGTCGGTCACCATATGAACTAATATACTTTGCCATTTGCTCATCAGTCATGACAGAGAGCACAGACTTGTCAATTTGAAAATGCAGTGAAAATGTAAATTTATAGATTAGTTTTTGAAAGAACAAATGCACCCATTAATTCATAATACATTAATTAACAGTCTATATTTATTAACACATTTTTTTTTAACATGCTGATTTTACAATGGAGTTCAGTATATGAACTTTGAGAGTATAAATAATCTAACAAGCTAGCTAGTAGCTACTGGTAATTACAGTTGAGTGAAAATGTTGGCACCCCCAACCCCCCAAATTCAATTACGTTTAGTACTGTCCTGATGAAGCTCTTTCACATTACACATATTTACATCTATTCCACATGCAATACCGCATAATTAATATGAATAATACAAATTAAATTGAATATGAAAATGAAACAATTATACCAATGAAAGGGTTTAAAAGATTATATCCTCTTGATCAGTTTTATATGTTGCCTGCTTGATGATGATTAACAACTGTTTGTATGTTCTTTGATAGTTGCACGTCACACCCCTACTTGTGCCTGTCCATGGGTTACCTGCAGCTGCTTGCAAATGCACTTATTTTCATTTTAAAAACCCTCTTGTTCCTTCTCATTTTTAATTATGCACTATATATACTCATTTAACTAATAATCAAACTTGGAGTTGTGAAATTCAGATATTGATACATCTCTTATGACAAATTACTTGAATGTGTCTCATTTTGTAAGTTGGTTTGGGTAAAAGTTTTTGCTATGAATAAATGTAAATTTACAGTTGTGTGTTGTGAGTCTTCCATACAATGCTTGGAATCCAGCTTTTCACAATTTAATTTAAAGGATTCAAGTACTCAGTGATGCTCAAGAAGGCAACACACTATATTAAACTATAGTAAACTTTTCATCAGTATATGGTCTGTGTAATTTATATGAGATAAAAGGTTTTATTCTTTATTTTTACACATAATTCATTGCAGTTTACACAGATCATATAACTTGATCAAAATAATACATTCTCTGGGCTCTAGTGTGTTGAATTCTTGATTATCAATGGATATGTGTATTGTCTGTAATAGTTATGTATGAGTCTCTTTAACTGTCCTTAGTGATTTTGATTCTTTACATGTGTAATGATGTCCAGTGACTTGTTTGCATTATTTATGCATAATTTTATTTATTTGTAAGGCTTTTTTATGACTAAATTTGGTAATGGGAGAGTAAAAATATTTTTAAAACGTACACCGTTCAAACTAGGCTGCTTATGTTGAAGTGTTTGGGATGTGGCTTTTAATGATGAGACCTTTTTTGTAATCAGGCTCTCAAAAAGTATATAACAATTTGGATATAGATTTATCGGCCAACATATCGGTTATCGGCTTTCAAAAATAAAGAATAATCGGTTATCGGTATCGGCCAAAATTTTCATATCGGTGCATCCCTAGAAAAAGCAGGTTCTCAGCATCATATAGGACACAACTAAAAAGTGCAGAAAATGCTGGGAAACCAAAGAATGTGCTGTAGCTCAAGGATTTTGCTTAACAACAGTGAGCACTTTTATGTCTCAAGACAAAGCAGGAACTCATAAACAGCGCACCAAAAATACAGTCAATGATCAATGATCATCCAGGAAGCCAAACATTATAAAAACCAGGGGGATGCACATTTTTGTTCAGTTTTCATTTATGTTATTGTGGAATAGATGCAAGTATCTTCTGTTAAGTAAAATAGCTATATTGGGCTATTTTACCATTCTAAAACTGTGCAATGTAAATGATCTCTTATTTTTGCTAACTTATACACTCCTAGGCCCTATAAGATAACATTTATTACTAGTGAACCAGGTAACTACTGAAGGTACATCACTTCTGATTGTACATGACACTTAGCATGTGGAGAACTGTCATGTGGTAATATACTGACAGCCTCTGGTTGCCCTGGCTAGCAATAATTAAAACGTAGCCTAGGCCTATATGTGGCCCTTTTTTATGGATAGGATATTAAATGTTTAACGTTACACATACGGGGATACACCGTTGGTTGCATCATTAAAAGTAGCTATCATTTACATATTAGCTAAATATAGGTCCATTGGTCTTTAATGAAACATTACCCACCTTGTCCCTTTTCATGAGAATGATGTCCTCTTCTGGAACATCTCGTGACCTTAAAAATTCCTGCATTTCGTCCTCCATCGCAGAGCTACAACAATTATTATTAATAATTGTTTTATTGCAATCACGTTGAGGTTTGGTTTATTCTTCTATTTAAATAATAAAAAACGACTTTAATATATGATAATTTACCGCGAAAGACTGACAAACTTTCTCCAATGCAGCTGCGTACATCCAAGATCACTCAAGTGATGCTATACAAACAAAAGCGCGAGGCACCACGCAGGCCTCTCGCGAAACGTGAGAGAACGCAAATATCTTTGCGAGAGAATGCAAAAGTTTTGCGAGGGAACGCAAAGTTTCTCGAGGGAACACAAAAGTACGGAGCCCGGGAAGTCACCAGTAGGAGAAAAAAACAAAATCCGTGGTGACGGTTTTGCAATACGTCCCCTCAGTTTATAAACCGTACTCACCGAATTCTTAAACTGTTCCCTCGGTTTAACAAATCGTGCACACGGATTAATCAACCGTACTCACGAATTTCCAATCCGTGCGCTCAGATTTTGTAAACCGTACCTTCGGATTTTGAATCCGTACCCACAAATTCATAATCCGTGCACACGCTTTCGCAATCCGTTCCCTCGGGTTCGTAAACTGTACTCACGGATTCATGCAGTAAGCTCCTAGGTAGCCTACATGTTAACAAATCATATTGTATATTGTTTTAGTGCATATTATTATGTGAAATAGGCCTACAGCAAAGAGTCTTAAGTGATTCTCTATCAATTGTAACGGTACGAGGTGGAATACAACGATTTAATAAGAAAGATGTGCATCAAAATATTTGTGATAATATAGCACTTGATCATTATTGTATAATAAACCTGCGATTGTGACTGACTTTGGAGTCATTTGTTCCTCTTTTGTAAGTCGTTTAGGATAAAACCTTCTTCTAAATGCATATGTAACCTAAATGTCTAATAATAATAGCTATTATTATTATTATTATTTTAATTTATAGGCTAAATAAATGAGTGCACTTAAGACAGTAAAATGTTTGTCATAAAATAATTCATGAATGCTTTACTTTTAAATAACATTTTACAGTTTTGGAACTGTGTTTGTGTACTATTCATTCTTAACATATTTCATTCATTCATTCACAGACGTATTTAGGAGATTTTATTATACTAAGCTTTTCCCCCCAGAGTTAGACGCATGCTTCACTGTTAAAGTTATTATTAAATAACTAGGCCTATTATAACATTGCATTCAGTTAGAGAGCAAAGGAATGACAACATAACTGGTACATTATTGGTTTTGTATTGCTTTTTGCCTTCTTCTCTCGAAACTCTATCGTTTTTTTTTTTAGAAAATTCAAGAAATGTTCTATTTTTCTTTTTAGCGTTTATTTTAGGCTATAAAACACAGGCGGCAGTGTTTTATCTTATTGGTGATTAATATAAAATAAACGCTAAAAAGAAGACTATTTTGTGAGTGCGGATCATGGTCTCATTCATAGGCTACTATGAAAAATAATGTTTAATAAACACAATACTATGCATCCCGCACCGTGGTTGAATTGTTCTGTGAATGTTGATGCTTTAATTACAAATATTTATCGGGAGCATGTATGCTGGGATTTCATCAATTTCATGGAGAAAAAAGTAATGTAACTAGTAATGTAACTAATTACTTTTGAAATAAAGTAATCAGAACAGTAGCTAACGTGATTACAAAGGAGTAATCAGTAATTTGATTACATTTTCAGAGTAATTTGACCAACAATGGACATAGCAAATATATATTTAAGGAAATAATTCAAAATAAGTGAATTTTCTCACTTGACCAGCCACTTCCAATGTCAAGTTTCGGGCTCTGAATGATGTGCTTCATTTCTGTACTACACCAAAAAGAAGAAGAAGAAAAAAACTTTAATATTCTAATTTATTGCAGCCAATTTTACTGGCATATTGTAACAAAAATATGTATACAATGTAAAGGGATTCTTTATTATTATAAAGACCATTACTATGCTTCAATCAAATAATGGTATAAATGATTTCTTAAAGTATATATTTAGGCTTTTTACAACTTAATTTCACCATAGCCGACTTAGTTTCTCATTATTATGACTTAGTTTCTCGAAATAATGACTTAGTTTCTCATTATTATGACTTACAGAATTATATTTTTTTATTTAGTGGCGGAAACGGGCTTCCATACCAAAAGCTAGAATATATAATATAAAAATAAACATATTTTTTGGTCAATGTTTAATTTAATTTACTTACATCTTCAAAAACCTTGATGTTTATAATGATGTCTTTTTAAAAAAGCATTACAAAAATAAATTTCCTGTTGAGTTGAAAAAAGAAAGAAAGAAAAAAAAAAGAAATATGAATAAACCTCACATTAAGTCCTGCAGTCAGTAACACTAGCCAATATGTGCACATCAATACTCTGGTGTCAAGTGAAAAACTTTTTCTATGGCATTTAAACCATAGAAGGAAACCATGTTTTTTTTTCTTCAGTTAAACCAATTTTAAATAAATGACATGGTGGTTTTACTTTTTTTCAGTGTAGCCCTTGTACCATATTTCCTGGAAGACTATAGAAACTTAGAGAGGTACTGATATGCTGCCTTCAGGATTCATTCTGAGTTTAGGGTCCATATCAGACAGGAATCTTTAGGAGTTGGTGGTTTGCATCATTGCCTTGTTAAGATTGATTAGGGTTTGGTTTACTCTGCATCTGTACTCTGAAGTACTGTAGTAAAAAATACAATCTAGCTAATGGAGTTTTGCTCTGCTGTCAGTGATAGAAAAGACAGATAACCAAAGACCATCCAACCAAATTATTTTATGACATTCACTCTTGAACTTCAGTATTTTTCTAGCAATTAAAGCTAGACAAGAAAATAATTTTGTTGTAGGTTAATGATTAAAATCATATAGGGTTAGGGTAAATCATATATTTTTGTTTAGCATATATAACATAAGACAATTTTATCAGAAATTGGGTGCATCCTCCAAAAAATGCCTTCTTTACAATTCCCATCCCTAGTGGAGTGAGAAATGAGAGGAGACAAGAAGACTGTGAACCATATTCAGAGGTGTAAAGAGTACCTAAAAACCATACTTGAGTAAAAGTACAGATACCTTTCAGTGAAAATTACTCCACTACACGTTACAAGTCACCAATTCCAAAACAACTTGAGTAAAAGTCTTAGAGTATCTGATTTTAACAGTACTTAAGTATTTTACTTATACTAAATATAGGCTCAAAGATGCACTAGTCAAAGAGACACGCCAGTCAAAAACTGTAACGTTGTGGAGAAGCTGCAGAAAACAGGCAGAGGCAAGGATCTATGTGCAGGTATTTAATGAAAAAACTAGAACAAACAATAAGCCAAAAACAAAAGGGAACAAAGAACAGAATGACTGGCAAACAGACAACCATTACATTCAACAACTCACAAGGAACTAAAGAAAAACTAGGGCTTTATATACACACTGTAGGATATCAGACCGAATCAGACAATCTAAGATTTGGTCAAAACCGAGTTGAGGCACGAGGAGTCACAAAAATTCCACAGAGGCCCAAGACAACAGGATGTCATAGAGAGCAATCACATTTATTTTCTAAAACCAAAATAAAACTGAACAACTCAAAATTGCAAAAAAAAAAGGTCTCCAGTATAATGGATAAATAAAATAATGTTGAGTAAAATTAAAAAGCCGAAGCCTTCTTGCAGTGGATGTGCTGGTTTGGGCCTCATTGCCGGCTGCAGTCATGTCCTCATCTCATATATAAAACAGCTGTGATTCACAAATACTTGCTAAGGAACTCGCATTCACATAAAGTAGCCTTGTTGACAAGTTTGGGTGAGTAAGGGCAAAACGCAGAAGATGCAGTACTTTCAGTGACCTGTAATAGGCAATATCACGTCTTTTGTAGCAGAAATAAACTGCTGCAGAAAAAGCTAGGTCCATGCAAAATGTAATGTGTAACTGCAACACTCATTTCAAATGTAGTGGAGTAAAGAGTACAGATACTAGTTCAAAAATGTAGTGAAGTAAATAGTAAAAGTTGCTAATATCTTTGATACTCAGTACAACTACAAAGTACCCGAAAAGATACTCAAGTACAGTAACTAATTACATTTACTCCAATACTTTACACCTCTGACCATATTGAAAGGAGTGTGAAAGACCTGCTGAAATGATCCAATAGGCAGATAAGTCAAATTAAATCAAATGCATACGGTGGGGTTACTGGTGTGCTTCTTACTGTGACTATAGCTTAACCTGGAAGACTGCCTTGGTCAACGAACTTCACCATGACAGTCAACCAGGGGTACATTTTTCTGTACAATGACGTAACTTGCTGATTAACTACCATATATGCATCACTGGAGAAACTAACCAACAAGTTACAACTGTTTCCCAAACCATAGTAACATTTGCCTGAGGCTAGGTAATAATGTTGTAAATAATGTTTCTTGCACAGACCGATAATTTCACTTCATAAGACCTCAGTATATCATCAGGTGCCACAGGAATTAATTTTGTTTCTTGAAATAATGTTTCTTGATATGCTTTTCATTCTCAAAAACATGTAGCCAATGACTTGCATTTTCCGAATCAGCAAAAACCATGGTTTCAGCTATTGTTCCATGGTTTCCTTTCGATACTACACTCGTACTGCGTCTGCTAGACACATATGGGGAAAAAAAGCCTTTTTCTCCTGAACTGAAGCCTTTTTCATTCACGCAGTGAAACTGCACGGCCAGTGGTTCGTGCAGTGTATTAAAAAACGTATGAACCAATGGTTAGGCAGCGGAGCTGCACGAGCCTATGGCAACGAAGCCTGCTAAGCCTGCCAAAGCCCACCAAGAATGGGCGGGGCATCTGGCTATATAAGCGGGCGTTCACCACAGGATTCTCAGATTTCTTCTCCTTCAGCGACGACTCTATGCTCATTGCTGATCCTGAAAGCCTGTTCCTTCGCAGCTGGAATCGGGACCTCTCAGCACAGCTGACATGCTTCTCCGCCACCACAGCGACGCAGCAGTTCGGTCCGTTTGACCTGCCGCCATCCGGCGATTCTGAAAGAGCTTATTTCTAGCAGGTAAGCCATAAAAGAGCAAATTCTAGCGATGTTGTTGCAAATGAGTGTGGCTCGTGCAGGGAAACTTGCACGATGCAGAAGAACAATGAGTATGTCATCTGTCTGGGCAGACCCCACGCAGAGACTGCTCTCTCACTGAGACAAAATACTCACTTGAGCATGAGTCTCGCTCTTCTCCACTCACGGACCGCCTTCACTGAAAGTAGCCCAGCTCTCCCGTTTCTCCTCTCTCAGCGAGCCCCAGAGAGGGAAACAGCGGAGTCAGGGAATAAGCAATCGGTCTGACTGATCTCATGCCGGCACTGTGCCTGTGTGCTCTCTCTCCGTTGCACTCAGATCCGCCGCAGAAGGGCAGTGAGCTACGCGCTTACTGAGACAGAATGCTCACTCGAGCATGAGTCTCGCTTTTCTCCACTCGCGAACCGCCTTTCACAGCAAGCCTCGGAGAGAGAAACGACAAAGCCTGGGAACTAAGCAACCGGGTCTGAGCGATCTCACGCCGACACAGAGCCTGCGTACTTGCTCTCCCCGCTGTGCTTCGATCCGTGTCTCACACAAAAGGATCAGTGCCCCTCTTTACATCGAGTGGCTCTATCCTACAAAGTAAATCGGAGCAGATGCTTCCGCTGACAGCTTCAAATTTGTGTGTGTGTCACTATGGCTGCGCTCACAGACACGGGCTGCTACCACAAAAGCAGTCTGCCCCCGTTCATTCGCGGAAGGCAGCCCCGCCTCCCCGCGCTCATGTTTCCCTCCTCCCAGCTACCTCAGAGGAAGCAACGATGAGCTCGCGGGTTGAAAGATCAAACTTGAGCAATCCTCTACATACATCATGTGTGCTTAATCTGCTAGTGTGTGTTACACACCTGGTGGTCTCCTGGTGGCCCCCCTTTGGATGAACCAGCTGTGGTTATCGGAGCTAACTCAGCTATTGATAGCAGCCCCCTTGGCCTGTTCCGCTGAGACAGGATCTCCTCTCTCAAGCGAAGGGGACAATATGGCATCCTCGGCCCGACCTATGGGACCGGCACCTCTGGCCGCTTGGCGGGAGCCTTAGAGCCTCCCAGAGCGAGTCTTAAACATAATTTCGGAGACTAGAGCTCCGTCTACGAGACGCCTCTACGCCTTAAAGTGGTCTTTTTTTTTCTACGCTTGGTGTCTAAACCACGGCAAAGACCCTCATACTGCTGATTTGACAGAGGTGTTGTCATTTCTTCAAGAGCTGCTGGATAAGGGACGTTCCCCATCCACGCTCAATGTCTATGTGGCGGCTATAGCGGAATTTGGGCCTAACGACATGAGCGATCTCACGCCGACACAGAGCCTGCGTACTCGCCCTCCCCGCTGCGCTTCGATCCGTGTCTCACACGAAAGGATTAGTGCCCCTCTTTACATCGAGCGGCTTTATCCTACAAAGTAGATCGGAGCAGATGCTGCCGCTGACAGCTTCAAATTTGTGTGTGTGTCACTATGGCTGCGCTCACAGACACGGGCTGCTACCACAAAAGCAGTCTGCCCCCGTTCATTCGCGGAAGGCAGCCCCGCCTCCCCGCGCTCATGTTTCCCTCCTCCCAGCTACCTCAGAGGAAGCAACGATGAGCTCGCGGGTTGAAAGATCAAACTTGAGCAATCCTCTACATACATCATGTGTGCTTAATCTGCTAGTGTGTGTTACACACCTGGTGGTCTCCTGGTGGCCCCCCTTTGGATGAACCAGCTGTGGTTATCGGAGCTAACTCAGCTATTGATAGCAGCCCCCTTGGCCTGTTCCGCTGAGACAGGATCTCCTCTCTCAAGCGAAGGGGACAATATGGCATCCTCGGCCCGACCTATGGGACCGGCACCTCTGGCCGCTTGGCGGGAGCCTTAGAGCCTCCCAGAGCGAGTCTTAAACATAATTTCGGAGACTAGAGCTCCGTCTACGAGACGCCTCTACGCCTTAAAGTGGTCTTTTTTTTTCTACGCTTGGTGTCTAAACCACGGCAAAGACCCTCATACTTCTGATTTGACAGAGGTGTTGTCATTTCTTCAAGAGCTGCTGGATAAGGGACGTTCCCCATCCACGCTCAATGTCTATGTGGCGGCTATAGCGGAATTTGGGCCTAACGACACTAAAGTCATCCTGAAACCAAGGCACAGTTATGTACCTAAGGTGCTCTACACTCCGTTCAGAGCACAGGTCATTACGCTCTCCACGCTTCCTCCAACTGAAGAGGACAGAGAGCTATCTCTGCTCTGCCCCGTCAGAGCTCTGAGAATCTATATTGAGCGTTCCGCCCCATATAGGCAATCGGAGCAACTCTTTGTCAGCTTCGGTAACCGCACAAAAGGGCTTCCGTTCATGAAGCAAAGACTCTCTAGATGGATAGTAGACTCCATCTCGCTAGCGTAGTCTTTCTTGGGCCTCCAATGCCCCATTGGAGTACGGGCCCACTCGACTAGAGGCATCGCCTCGTCTTGGGCATGGTCCAGTGGTATGTCCATTGCGGATATTTGTGAGGCGACCGTCCACATTCGCAAGGTTTTATAACTTGGAAGTCCCGGCCTTGCAGGCCAGGGTCCTTTCCACTTGAAGTGACATGCGCTGCGTAAACCGATCTGGCAGAGAGCCCTTGGCCGTATCACGCTCAAGTTCTCTGGCATTGTTTCACCTGTTAGCTCTCGACTCCTGGGTGTCTAAGTTACAGGAGTACTCTGGAACGATTAACCAGGCCGGGTGTGACCTCGGGAAACTCAGCCCATCTTAGCCTTGGGTTAGTGTTAACTTCTCTATGGGAATTGGTTGCTTATGGAAGTTTTATACCTTTGGTTGTTCCACTACATTAGCACGGCGTGATTGTACGTTTCAGCTAATTGTTCCTATGAGAAAGACCTCTCAAAGTCTGCTTGTCATACTAAAAAGAAACTATGATTCTAACCACATGTCGAGAGCTGTAGTTCCATTCACATAAATGTGCAATGCTGTTTTTGAATGTTTGTTGGAACTACAGTTTTGGGAAACACCAAATCGTTGAACTGTATTGGTAACGATGGAACTCACGAACATTGTTGGCTAGCCATGCTTTTGGAAAACACATCCCAGATAGACCAGCACTAGCCAGCATAAACAGCCTAGCTTTAAAGCTGTGAGAAATAGGAGTGCTGAGGGTGAAGCAATACCTTCAGGTAGATTTGCATAACTTGCATATAGATATATATTGAACAGTTGGATATGGCGAACACTCTCATCAGTATGGATATAATTAAATCAGCATCAAAACCGGCAAATAAATGCGCACACCACTTTATATTTGCAGTTCACATATTTGCATTCAAGAGCCACATGCAGATGAACACCTCTTCTCAATGCGTGCAATATTTTGTGTGCTTACAGTGTAATCCGCAAATACATACAGCACAAACCATGTAGTATTTCACTTTGTCAGGCAGGTCCTATTTAAGATATTTCTTGATTGCGAACAGGTGTGGCAGTAATCAAGCCTGGGTATGGCTAGAAAAATTTAGCTCAGGTGTGATAAACCACAGTTTTAACAGAGGGGGCAAACATTTCTTTACACAAGGCCATGTAGTTTTGGATTTTGTTTTCCCTTAATAATAAAAACCTTCATTTAAAAACTGCATGTTGTGTTTACTTGTGTTATCTTTGACTAATATTTAAATTTGTTTGATGATCTGAAACATTAAAGTGTGACAAACATGCAAAAAAAATAAGAAATCAGGAAGGGAGCCAACACTTTTTCACACCACTGTAAATGACGAACCGTGCATTTCTAATTGTGTCATTTTGCATTAGTGGATAACTTTGAGATAGAATACAAATGGAAATTGCTCACATTTATTTGTGCATTAAATGAGATATTTTAGTATTTGTTTATTGTTTCATCAAAACATTTTTATATCAATACAATGCCAAGACATCTTTAAAACAAGATCAGCTTACTTGAAAAGCAAAATTTGAAAGATATTGATATTATTTTAAATTTTGGAAGTTGATATTATAAGCTTGAATCATATTAAGATATTTAAACTTTATATTTATTAATGTAGAAGATGCTTTTTCCCATGACATTTATATAATAAGCTATTATTTTTAAAATAAGATTAGAAGTAAGCTCCAACATTACTTGGAATATAGGATAGAACAGATAAAAAAAGTATAGAGAATATTTTTTAATTTAAGTTAATTAAATTGTATTATTATAATTTTTTTTATTGAGTTTTAGGGTTCAGTCAAGTCTTCAGAGAAAACAATCTTTAGACATTCCTTGAACATTGCAAGGGTATCTATCATGTTTGGTTAGGCTTTGTTCTTGTTTCATGGTTTTGATTAATGTCTTTGTGTTTTACAGAAACTTTACAGTCTCTTGCATTGTTCTCTTGTTCTGTCAGGTTATTTTAAATCAAGTTTCAAAGTCAAGTCTAGTCTTTTTTTATTTTGTATTTTCTTATTTAAATAATAAACTGCACTTGGGTTCTGAAACCTTGACTCTGTAGTGAAGTGGATATTTCCAAGATCATTGGAATATATCTTAAGGTAGGAAAAACTACATGTAAACATACATTTATGAACATCTTATACAATTTTGTGTAAGATCAAATTTGACCAGTTACTATGTTTATTTTTTCTTCCGGCAATGAAAATAGTTCCTCATGCTGTGAGTGCTGATAAGAAACACACAGACTAAAAGCTTGTAATATACTGTGCATTATGATTAATCAACAGTGTTAAAGCATTTTAATCACTCTTCTCAGGTGCCATTCTGACTTTTTAAGTTCCCACTCACTGATCACCATTCAAGTGAATTTGGTATGAAAGAAAACACTCCAAAAAAGCCTCCAGTTTAACAGAAAACTCTTCTCATTCATGGGCAGTGTCAAAGTTTTCTATCCTCTATGCTTTGATTAGTTTTCTTTATATTGCTGCCAGGAGTGCTGTAAATGAATAGGCAAATTGGTATCAGCATGGTACTAGTTAATACTGAAATTTAAAAAATTTAAATTTCCCGCTAGCTTTTGAGCGTTGTTGAGCGGATTCGTAAACTCCGCTGATTGGCATTGTGTTCACGTCCTCAACAGATATGACTGTGATTGGATACAATAGGGCCTTTCGCACCGCGGGAACCTTTTCATAGTACCAGGAACTAATTGTGGAACTACCCACTTTTTGGCGTGTTTGCACCGCCGGAACTGGGTGCGATTTTAGTACCGGACTGCCTTTTTCGAGAACCAAATTAGCTCCTACTTCGGAGCAGGGTCTAACCAGCACAACTGGTACTAATCGTGACAATAGTAGACATTGATTGGCCAAACGCGTACGAAAACACCCTCACCCGCCATGATTTAAAATGCTGTGTAAACATAGGCCTGCTGTAAACATTGTGTCAACTTATTTCGCAAGTATGGAGAACAGCGATAGATGGACGGACGCTGAAGTGCAGGCACTTGTAGCAAATGTAGCACTGCCAGTTGTCGTTGGAGATTCTTAGTCCTCCTTTCCGTTCTTTCAATCGCTTTACGTATACGTCGACATTCCATGTCCATTATTGTGAAACCCGCGAGACACAACAAAAACACAGCTCCGATCACAGCGGCCTCCATCCTCCTGTTCTTCTTCTTCCGTTTTTGGCATGTTACATCCTGTGTGCATATCGCCACCTACTTTTGCTGTTATGCAGTCATGGTTTATTTATCAATTTATTCCTTGTTTTTGCTTTTCCTGTTCTTACACACGTATATACACAAATAGTCCTACTTAAATAATTATTCGATGCTCCATCCCATTCCTTCTCCCCAGGCTCCACCTGGCGCTGCGTGTTCAGCTCCTCCAGACTAAATCCGTGGTCCCCTAAAGATCCAGAATAGAATAGAGCATCCGCATTCTATATTTAAATCCTTTCACTTAACCCAGTAGTATATATGTATTTTATTAATATCCTGAATCCTTCTCTATCTCTGTTAAACTCATATCTTAATAAGTATTCCAAATCCTTATTTACCTTACCTTTTTTGTTTAAATATGATATTAATTCCTTTCTTTCTTCTTCATACCTTGTACAATTATATATTACATGCTCCACTGTTTCTTTCTCACCACAATTCCCACATAGACCAGTCTCATGTATTCCTGTTATGAACAGTGAAGCGTTCAATCCCGAGTGTTCCATCCTTCTGTTGTTAACGTTGTTCTTCTTTGTTTCTGTTGTTGAACGCCGCGCACAAATGACGTTGACCGGCTTACGTCACTTCTTAGTACACACTCTCGTTGCGAATGCAACCCTTTAAATGGTACTGGGAAATAGTTCGCGCAAAATCGTCCCAGTACTTTAGTACTGTACATTTAGTTCTGGAACTAAAGCGGTGCGAAAGGCCCTAATGATCATCATGTCACGCTCTTCATCGAGCGCTTACACAGAAGCACACGGGAGCCTTTGAAAGCAGGAGCCTGTCAGCGGATCTGTCTATGTGCAATATATTAGGGATCTGCTGATAGACATGACTTTCAAACGCTCCTGTGCTTCTGTGTAAGTGTGAAGCGATGACCATTGTAGTCAATCACAGACGTATCTGTTGAGCGCGTGAACACAATGGTCAATCAGCTGTGTTTAAGAATCCGCTCAACAATGCTCAAATGTTAGCAGGAAATGGAAATTTTAAAAATTTCAGTACCAATTGGTACCGAAGTTTTGACAACACTAAGTCACAGTCCGCAATTTTGCCAAGATATTCACAAACAAAAACACGGACATATGCAAGAAGACTCATCCGGAGTTTTACATCATCAATCTGTAACACGTTCAGTGATGGTGAGCTGCATTCACACAAAGAACTGAAATGGTGGCTAGCAAAAACAAAATCTTAAGCATTAAGTTCGATTATGACTTATCCTGAAAATACATTTTGAAAAAAAATTAAGAAAATTTGTGATGAAAAAGGCAGATTTTCATCTAAGAGAAATTTTGATCACAATGGTAATTCATTGACTGTTGGTGAACATGTCAAACTAGCTATCAAAGACTACAGATTTTGTCCTAGGAGCAGAGTAATCTTTTAGGATTCACAACATTTCTCTCAGATGGCCAAATTATGACGAAAATTATAGAGTGTTTGCTGTATGGTATTTTGCAGTTGAAATTACATTTGACATTTACTAGGAAACATGAAAAAAAAAAAAAGATGAAAATGATGCTTGCAGTGTTCGAGCATAAGTGCATTACTATTAATCAAATCATATACTGTTAGACCTGGGCCCTCATTTATCAAAAGTGTGTACGCACAGATATGTGTGTAATGAGTGCGTAAGCACAGTTTCATGCTAAATGTGTGATCTACCAACTTGTACTTACTGTATATGTAGGAATGTGTGTAAATATAAGGACAAAATATAGAAACTTTTCTACGCACTGTTGATAAATGAGGCCCCTGGTTTTATGCATTTTCATTCGGCTGATTATGTCACAAGCTTTCTATCTGAATAAAATTTGTTGCCAGAACATTTACTTGTTGCTAGGGTGATCTGTTTGGTTACTAGAAAAGGGTTTTTCAGATGTTCTGATCTGTGTCGTATTTAAGCTGTCATGATAATTTTATTCTCAGTTTTTTTGACAATTTTTTTATTCATCATGTGAAAAAATAATACCGCACGTCTCCTCAACAAATCAAGTCATTGTAATACAAATAAAGCAGGATGAGTTACACACCAAAATGTAATACTTAGGGTAAAGGGTTTGTTCCCTAACCTTAAATATGAAAAATAGTAACATTGCTGCTGCCTAGCAAGCACCTCTTTTAAATTAATCGGTTTATTATTAAGCTCAGCTTCTGCTCCACTCCAAAAGCAACCGCACCTGCAGTCATTTAATATTCACGCTGTAAGTCTGAGCGCCAGGCTAATGCTAGCAGCCTCTGTCTGGCGATCTACAGCGAGTTGCACATAGCAACTACTGTACCATTCGCTTCTACTCGTCAAGTGGCACGCTGCAAAGTAAAGCAAGGCTTGATTATGTCTGCCCCTCTAGATCTGTCATTACCCAACACATTCAGACAGACACACGCACACACATTCACTGGGGAGAGAAGTGAGAACTCTACACTAGTGGAAACTTGTCAGTCTGAGAGTGTCTACACGTTTTAAGTAGCAGTCACAGATTGAAAAGTGTTATAAGCGTTTTCTGAGCACACATACACACACTTCCACTCGCTCCACTGATTAGGTCTGTCATGCCATTAGACTGCTGGGTTTCACATACGCATCTGGGGTATTGATAATGCTGTAAGTGTTTATAAGTGTATAGGGTTGCATATGTATAAGTGGTAATATGTCTTAAATATATTATATAGAATGTGTGGAGTTTAGATTGTCAAAGGCATTTTTGTGTCATGTGGCAGTGGGTATACAAGAGAATAAACACCTAACATTAAGGAGTATGTTGGCACGACAATGATTGCACTAAAAACGGAAAAGCATTCTTTCAAAGTTTCGCTTACAGACAACAACATGGTCAAAACAATCTCATTATTATGTATGCCAGGCCAGTAGTTAGCGATGTCATTTAGTAAAGAAACGAACGAAAAAATATGCAACATCACCGTTTTCATAAATTCGTGTTTGTGTAGTTTACATGGAACCTGAAACAAGTTGGCATTTTCAGATCCCTAAAACACCATTGTCATGTAAGTTTTCAATTTTTTTTGTTGAAAATGGAGTTGTGTAAACACCCCCAAATCATGAGGTACATGGTAAGATACATTTGTCACACCATTATATTTAATTTGTATTTAAAGGAATAGTTTACTCAAAATGGCATTGTCTACATTTTAAATATATATTATTTTTCTTTTCCCTTGGAACTAGATAATTAGTAAAAATGTCCAGGCTGGTCTTTTAAGTTTAAGAAAGAGATGTGCTCACAGTGAATGTAAGAATTTGGTTATAAGAGTAAATAATGCATTAATATATTTTTGATACTTATATGTATTGTGAACGAGCAAGCAATAATCTAAAGTGTAAAAATACATTATTTAGTGAATAATTTAAAATTATGTTAAATATCTATTTGTGTGTTTATGGAAGAAAAAAAATCATAAATGTTTCAAATCACATAGATACTTTTTCTTTGAACTAGCCCTATAAAAATAATAATTATTTATTAAACTTGGATTTAAACTAAAGCTAGATTCTTGATTATCATATGGCATTTCCCCTTAAACAATTCCCAACAAATATGCAGTACATAAACGAATATAGATCTCTCAACAGATCAATTCAGTCTCATTTTTCAGCTTGAGATAGATTTTATGGTTTTAAGTACACAGAAAACTGAAAAAAAAGAAAAAATATCTCCTAAGGGCAACATGAATAACCCTGAAGTATTAATGTTGTCCTCATATAGTTAATGTATATGTATTTACATATCAAAAATATTTTTGCAGTTTGGTTGTTAACTAACATTTTATTGATCTTTATAATGATAAAATAAAATCTTTGTGTATTGTGTTCTTTAAACATTCTATTATTTCTTGGTTACCCTACTATATTCAGAATATTTTATTTCTATTATAGTAGACATATATTTTGATCCACACAACTGTTTTTGTAATATACTATCTTATACTATCCTATTACAGCAAAAAATTTAGTTTTTTTTTTTTGCATGACATGTTGCTGCCTCAATGGGTTATTGTTTTAAGCCACGCATTCCCAAATACTTTGGCAGCTGAATCCAGTTGAAATATTAAAATATTTACTTGAAGTACCCCCTGAGATTTTAAGTCGGTCGGTCACTCCAAGTCACGTCAGTGACCAACGAACTGGGATCTTGCTTCGAGAGACCAATCTACTTTGAGTGTAAACTAAACGAGCCAATGCACATTGGCATGCGATAATTGCATCCAGCTGCTGCTCGTCACGGCACGAGCATAAGTAGGCAGCAGGTGCAACACATATTCAGCTTTTCGCTTCGAAGCCGAGCGGTTGTTGACTGTTCTGGTCTACCTGTCGTCTTCGTGAGAGACTGACGAGCTACGAGTGCACAGGTAGGAGCTTCTCGGAGTGTTGGTGTGACGGCGTGGCAGCGGTGTTTCCCCTGTGCGCTTCAGCACTAAAGAGCAAATTTACCTTAAAGAGCATTCACGGGTGCGTCTTTGTAAAGACGACGTTGTGTCTTTCTAAAGATGCTGTTTCACCCGTGCATTTCTGGGTGTGGTCGTTACCTGGCACCAGATGACAGTCACAATCGTTGCATCACGTATTTTTGCATGAGCACTCTGAAGCAGCCTTCGTGAATGAGTCACGCTGTCACTGTGGCGGCTTGACCATTGCGGTTGCATTGCATTGCCGTTGCGGTTGAGACTCTGATACCTCGAGAGGGGTGGAGTCCCCTTACCTATGCCCCAATATAGTGCCTCTTCTGTTCCTTTGGTGAATAGGCAGGGTAACCTGAGGATTACAGTGAGGGCAAACCTGCCAAGTAAATCTCCGTGGGCCCCCCACTCATTTAGCACACCGCAAGCTGTGGAGCTTCCAAGTGAACGTGCCGGCCGCTTCATTCGGTGCTCCTCCGTATGACCAGATGTCGATTGTGGCATCGGAGGGTGAGCTGGAGTCTGGGGATGAGGACTCGGCTGCGTTGCCCCCTTCCGGGAGAGTAGTATTG
Source organism: Sinocyclocheilus grahami (assembly GCF_001515645.1). Taxonomy (NCBI): domain Eukaryota; kingdom Metazoa; phylum Chordata; class Actinopteri; order Cypriniformes; family Cyprinidae; genus Sinocyclocheilus; species Sinocyclocheilus grahami. The sequence continues at coordinate 521,897 of NW_015506087.1, read as the reverse complement.
CCCGAGCCTGACCCAGAATTGACGGCTGAAAATGGCCCGAGTGGAAACAGCCACCGTGTCCCGAACCATCGAGGTTAGATGATTGGTATCTCAGGGCGGCCAGGGCTGGTTCTCAGCCACCTGCGCCAGTGCCATTCTTTCTGGAAGTGCATGAGGAGGTGACTAGGTCGTGGATGGCACCTTTTTCTGCCCGAAACCGATTAGTTGCCTCCTTCTCCCTCACTACCCTCGATGGTGTGGTGGTCAGGGGATACGTGGGGATCCCCCTGGTGGAGCGCACGGTTGTGATGCAATTGTGTCCAAGGAGCGCTTCCACCTGGAGGGGTAACCCGTGTCTCCCATCCAAGGCCTGTAAGATTTTGTCCGTTCTTACTGCCAAGGCTTACGGAGCCACTGGACAGGCTGCCTCCGCCCTGCACGCCATGGCACTCCTAAAGGAGTTGCACGAGGGTAGTACTGACCCAGGGCTGATGCAGGAGCTGCACACAGTGATGGACCTTGCCCTGAGAGCGACGAAAGTCACTGCACGCTCCCTGGGTCAGACGATGGCCAAGTTGGTGGTCGAGGAATGCCATCTCTGGCTGAACCTGGCGGATATGTGGGAGACTCGTCTCAACTATCGCCTCAAATAGCATTTTCTCGACTCCCCTATCTCCCAGACCGGCCTATTCGGTGATGCAGTCGAGAGCTTTGCCCAACAGTTCTCGGCTACCCAAAAACAGACAGAGGCAATTAAGCACCGCCCATCCAGGCCACTGCCAAACCAGGCGGCAAGCGTAAATGCAAGTGGCCCTGAGACGGGCAACACAGAGATGGAGGGGACAGCTCATCAGGAGATGGTGACCGCACCACTCCCTCCCCCGGAGGTGGTCTGGGGTGGAGAATCTTTTGTTTCCTTTTCTTGTTTCCTTTTCCGGCAGGGCCCGGTTCGAGGATGCCATGTCTTCTCCCGTGCCCCCTGTCCAACCGTGGAACCAGGTAGGTGTTGCACCGCACACCCAGACCCCACTTTGTGACACTACGCAGTCCGAGTCAGGTCCCTGTCCTCCACCACGCTGCCCCACCATAGGTAACTCTGTGGTTCCCCTGGTCCCACTTGTACGGTTTATGGGAACCTGGCTAGCACTTCCCAGCCCATCTCACTGGCTCATTCGGACCGTCAGACTCGACTATGTGATTCAGTTCGCCCGGCATCCCCCCAAGTTCAGGGGCATCCAGTTCACCTCCGTGCTGACCAGCGATGCTCCTGTCTTACGGGCAGATATCGCAGTCCTGCTGGTGATGGACGCGATAGAGTCCAGTCGATAGAGTCCCTCCAGTTGATATGAGGTCGGGGTTCTACAGCACTTACATAATTGTACACAAGAAAGGCAGTGGGTTAGGACCAATCTTGGGCCTGCGTGTTTTGAACCAGACCCTTCACAAGCTACCGTTCAAAATGTTGATGCAGAAATGCATTTTCAAATGCATCCATCCCCGAGATTGGTTTGCAGCGATTGACCTGAAGGACGCATACTTTCATTTCCTGATTCTCCCTCGGCACAGGCCGTTTCTCCGCTTTGTGTTCGAGGGACGGGCATATCAGGACAAGGTTCTTCACTTCTTTACGAAGGTTGCGGAGGTTCCCTTGTTCCCATGAGAGAACATGGCATTCGCATTCTCAACTATCTTCACGACTGGCTCATTCGCATCAGTTGTGCGAGCACAGGGATATGGTGTTCAGTCACCTCAACCAGTTGGGACTTTGGGTAAACTGGGAAAAGAGCAAACTCTCTCCATTGCAGAGGATTTATTTTCTTGGAGTTGGACTCGGTCAACCTGACAGCATGCCTCACAGAGGAACGTGTTCGGTTAATGCTGAACTGCCTGAATTTTCTCAAGCACAGGACAGCTGAAACAATTTCCGAGGCTCCTGGGACATATGGCATCAGCAGCTGAAGTAATGCCGCTCGGACTGCTTCATATGAGGTCACTTCAGCACTGGCTTCACAGCCGAGTCCCGAGATGGGCGTGGCAACGCTGCACGCACCGAGTGACGATCAATCCGGCCTGTTGCCAAGCTTTCAGCCCGTGGTCAGACCCTGCATTTCTATGGGCAGGAGTTCCCCTAGTACAGGTGTCCAGGCATGCTGTTGTGTTCACGGATGCCTCCACCACAGGCTGGGGCGCTACGTACAACGGGCATGCAGCTTCGGGGTTGTGGACGGGCCCCCATCTGCATTGACACATCAATTGCTTCGAGTTGCTTACAGTATGTCTTGCGCTGGGCTGCTTCAAAACGCTACTACGAGGCAAGCACGTACTGGTCTGTATGTACAACACAGCGACCGTTGCGTACATCAACCACCAGGGTGGTCTATGCTCCCGTAGTATGTCGCAACTCGCCCGCCATCTCCTCCAATAGAGTCAGAAGCATCTGAGATCGCTTCGTGCCATTTTCATTTCGGACCTGCTCAATCGCACAGCCGGCGAGCTTTCACAGCAGCATGCGCTTCCGGGAGAATGGAGACTCCATCTCCGGGCGATCCAGCTGATATGGAGACACTTCGGAGCTGCACAGGTAGACCTGTTTGCCTCTCCAGACATGACCCATTGCCAGCTGTTCTATTCCCTGACCAGGGGAACCCTCGACACGGATGCACTGGCGCACAGCTGACCCCGGGGCCTACGCAAGTATGCCTTTCCCCCGGTGAGCCTACTTGCACAGACACTGTGCTAAGTCAGGGAGGACGAGGAGCAGGTCCTGCTAGTTGCACCTTACTGGCCCAACCGGACCTGGTTCCCGGAACTTAAGCTCCTCGTGACAGCCCCTCCCTGGCACATTCCTCTGAAGAAAGATCTACTTTCTCAGAGACGGGGCACCCTCGAATCACCCTCTGATTCGTGGAACCTCCACCTCCACCTAGGTGATCTACCCCAGGCCGTGGTAGACACCATCACTTCGGCAAGAGCACCTTCTACGAGGCGTGCCTGTACCTTGAAGTGGAACCTGCTCGTTGAATGGTGCTCTTCTCACTGGGAAGACCCCCGGAGATGCCCAATCAGAGCAGTGCTTTCCTTCCTCCAGGAGGGGTTGGAGCGAAGGTTGCCGTAATTGCCGCACATCACAATTCTGTACACAGTGAGTCTTTGGGAAAGCACGACTTGATCATCAGACTAAATCCTCCTCGCCCTAACCCAGTACCCTCTTGGGATCTCCCTCTGGTGCTAACAGCATTGCAGAGGTCTCCCTTTGAGCCATTGCAGTCTGCAGAGTTGAGAACTCTGTCGATAAAGACAGTGCTCTTAACTGTGCTGGCTTCCATCAAAAGGGTAGGGGACCTGCATGCATTTTCGGTCAAGGAATCACCCTCGGCAGCTGGACGGGCGGACGCCCAGTGCTAGGCCTACCACTTGTAAGTACACCAGTTGGTTGACCCCTGTGCTAGGCTAGTTGTCCATATATTGTGATCCCCATGGTGATCCCATGTGTGTATTCTTCCACGGTACAGTTCCCCTCTTGGTGAGCCCGTGTCTTTCCCTTGGCAGACTCCGCTCTCCGTCCCTGCCGGTGTTGTCTCCCTCCTAACTGTGCCGGAGCCACCTCAGAAACATTCCATATGTTGTACTGCCCTTAATGCCCAGTCCATATGTGTAATCTCCACATGATACCTCTCTGCGGGCAGGATGTGAATTCCGCAGCGTCCCTGGAAAGGGTACGCTTTCCCAGTGTTATCCAATAGGTCTTACTGTATGGGTCTAATGGAACAACAATAACAGACTCTCTCCACGTAAGCCCTGTCCTATCTTCTGCCCCAGTTGCTGAAGGGGAACGTCTCGGTTACATATGTAACCCTTATTCCCTGAAGGAGGGAACGGAGACGTCACGTCCTGTCGCCACGGCTGCTGTACCACCAAGGGGCGCCGGGTCACTGGCTCGGCTCCTCAGCGATAACCTGAATATGCGTTGAACCTGCTGCCTACTTATGCTCGTGCCGTGACGAGCAGCTGGATGCAATTATCGCATGCCGATGTGCATTGGCTCATGTAGTTTACACTTGAAGTAGATTGGTCTCTCGAAGCGAGATCCCAGTTCGTCGGTCACCGACGTGACGTCTCCGTTCCCTCCTTCAGGGAACGAGGGTTACATACGTAACCGAGACGTTCTCTACAGCAGTGTTGTTTTAGTATCATTGATATACTATTACAGTTTATATTATTCTATTATAGTATACTATTATATTATAAAATAATTATATTAATTACGTTTTTGTCCATGTTGTTATTATTATTATTATTATTATTATCATCATTATTTTACTTTTTTAAGATTTAAGCCTATCTATTGGGAAATATTTTACATTTTAAGGTGAATATGATCACAGTTTATGAAAGAATATGTGGAAAACAGGATACATTTGTGAATTTACAATAAATTTGAAAATGGATTAGATTTTTGTGGCCTTGATTGATGGTTTTTGTCAGCCTCTCGATCATGAATGTGTTCAGAAATTCAGAGCAAATCAACTGTAACTACAACTGTCTTTAACATGTTCACTCTCTTTCATCACATTTCCATTGATGCACTGACCTTGCTCGCTTCCCAGCTTGACAGACTTTAGCAGCAAATGTGTTGGGGGGGGCAAGTCTCACACTTTAAATTGTGTGTGTGTTAAGATGGATCACTGAAGTGTCCAGCACTTAAATTGCCTGTTTATTTCTAGCCACCTCATCATTTCCACTGGGAAGTGATAGCTGGCAGCATGTGCAGTGGGGTGAGAATATGTGGTGGTCTGTTTTTTTTTTTGTTAGAGGGGGTTTGATTAACCTGAGTGTTTTTTTACAGTGCGTGTTAGAAAGTTCCAGGAAAGAAATGCTGGAAATGGCACTGAAGCATGGTGAAAATTACCATGTGCGTGTGTGTGTGTGTGTGTGTGTGTGTGTGTGTGTGTGTGTG